>NC_056731.1:1865184582-1865192082 GCF_019279795.1 Protopterus annectens | reverse complement strand
AGACACTGTAAGAAAAGAAAAGAGCAAGCAGTAAATACTGTTTTTTTTTTTTTTTTACACTCCTGTATTACAGATCAGGTATATTTTTATCAACTGGTGAAGACGTTACGGTTGACAGTAAAGTGCTGAAGGAATTATTTGAGAGGTGAAGAGGCCAAGAGTTAAGTGGGATAAGTGGATTGTTCCCATAGAAGAAGGTGGATTAAGGTTGCCTGATTTGAAGGGGTACTTTAAAGCTGGGCATGTTTCAAATAAAAGTGGAAAAAGACAAAGTTGGGGGAGGGGTTTGAGAGGCAAAGGGAAGGGAGAGAGAGTTTATGTATATATGTGTGCATGTTAGTGTCGGAGTGCTGACCCCTTTTGATTCTGGGCACGCTCAAACTGATTAGTTTTTGCTGATTCAGTTTTTGTGGCCCGCTTTACTCCCCTCTATCTCCAAGTCCCCAGCCACCCCCAAGGTTACCGCACTTATACTCAACATTCTCCTCCCCCTTTTGCGAACATCACAAACCAGCTTTGAAGGTGTACCACAATCCACACAGCACTAGCATACAAATTCTGTACCTTACAAAAATAACTAACAGATATGCCAAAATGAAGTCCTACTCTTGCAATGCATCACAACTAACCTAAAGCAGATCAACTACCAAAGTCCACATCCCACTTAAAAAATGTGAAACTACTTAAACACATCAAATTGTAAACCGTCTTACTCTAAGTCTTGTACACAATGATCACAACATTAGACTACAACCCACATAGACAAACTACCACAACACCCCAATCCTCCATTTATAACCTCAGTTCCCTGTACAAACAGCTTCATCAACCCGTCAAGCACTCTAGTCACGAACAACTTTCCTACCACCGACACAACCTACTCAGCCAACACCTAACTTGGCCACCAAAACCCGTTGACACAACCCACCCAGCCAACACCTAACTTGGCCACCAAAACACAGACCCCTCCATGTGTCTAGCACCATGCGAGTATCTCATTGCACTCAAATGCAATAAACCTTCCCAAAAGACCCTACAAACTCAAGCTCATCCTATTCACTCTGCTTATCAGAAGCAATATTGAAATCAGCCCACACCTAACACAACTCCTTTGTATATTAATAAACAGACAAAGCCTTTGTAACTAACGAGGCCAGGTTAATGATCCCCATAAACTGTACAACACTGACATACAAATTGTTACGGAGTCCTGAATCAGAAAAGACAACCCACACTTTTCCCACATTACAATTGCATTGTAGATGCTAGATTCAGCCCAAAAAATGGTGGCGGAGCCCTCCTACTCTATAAAAGTAATCTAAACATCTAGCCCCCTAGGCCAAGCTAACAAACCCTCTACCACCCTAACTGACTGCATCACCTAATTACCAAAAAAATCAAAAATCCCCCCCATAGACTACCTTCCTTCGCCTTCCACACTTGGTAAATTCCACTCATCAGCTTGGAAATAAAAACAGCTTCATTGTCTTAGGTGACTTTATGCTAAGTATACGTCAGTCCATCTTCATTGTCTTAGGTGGGATTCAGGCACCTAGGCAGCGTGATATCCCCCGTGAGACAGCTGGCAGTTTGGCGTTATGGCTGCAATGACAAATGCCTGTGGACAATTCCCTGTTGGAGTCGAACATCCCCCTGCGCCCTAACCATACATGGCAGACACAAACCCCCATAGTGTTACACCCTGCACCCCCCCCAGAAGCCAACATGTGCCATTGTCAGTAGTAGAAGTGGTCGGCACTGGATGCCAAGGGGGAATGAAAGTGGTACTGTGACATCAGTGTACTGTGGGCGGAGCCTTTACTAACACAACAGATAAAGTGATGTGTGTAGTGCTTGGTGTGTACTAGAACTGAATATATTCACAACTTGTAGAAATGTGCTACAGCACATAGGAAATCCTGCACATCACTGTAGTCACACTTATGTTGCAAGATGTGTTTTAGGCGATGCTCCCTTACAACAATAGCCTTCCTGTGTGGTGTCACAGGCATCCCCCTCAAAAGTGACTCCCTTCGGATGTCTGTCATGTTTGTCTGTTCCTGTTGTAGAACAGACAAAAGGTCAGAAAGCTGTACTGTAGGGCGTCCAAGTAATACTTTTAGCCGATGATGCCATGCCTCCACCTGGTTATTGGTCCATGGGAAGTCCATGTCAGACGCATCACACACATTCCAGAACTTCAGAGGGTAGGAAGATGGCAGACGGTGGTGCGCTGAACAGCGGGATGCATATTTCCTTGGTCGTCCATGCACATAATGATGGTGTAGAAATATACCTACAGACTTTTCACAGTCAGGTAAGGTTGCCACAATGTCCAGAAATGCTAGGACAACATCATCCACTGGGAGTAATGCCAGGGCAGTCAGCTTGCGGATGGCTATTGAGAATGTGGCACCCGTACCATACAAGGCCACAAGGTGGTGATGCTGGATTTGGCGCCAAATGATCTGTGCAAAATGGAAGAGGCACCACTTCAGAATACTCTTAGGGAATGCCTTTCAGCTGGCATGGATTGCTGCCTTCTCAAAATCAGGCTTAATGTACCATGGAGTTAAGGTGCATCCCTGATCTGCAGCCATACCCTTAAGTATGTCCCACATATTGTTGTGTGCAAACTCTGATTTCCGTATCATTAGACAATACACCAGGGAGACAATTCGTGCTGAGGTGGGGGTGCCAATAGATCCATTTAAAGTATACAAGCTGACTGCAAATATCAGCACGTGTTGGGAAGGTGCCATCCCTGAGTATGATGTCTGACCTGCACAAATCCGACAGATTTTGTGCTGTAGTTAGCAGAACCAAGGAATCTTTCCCATCCATATCTGACTGTGTATGATAAAGCTGCTACTACAGAGTGGGTACTGGCTGACATCAATATCTGCAAGTGTTGCCGGAGGTGTGGACATAGACGCCCATGCCCTCTGCCGTACCCTGGTAATGCTGTGATGCAGGGTGGCACAGCAAGGCATCTCCTGTAGTACATTGTCATCCGCTGTGCCAAGGACACTCTGCATTACCAGACTAGGCATGTCATTGCTGTTTACTGCCCTCTGCTGTAGTTCTGCTTGCAGCACAGCCAACTGGGCAGTGGTTGCATCTGGTGCATGCTGGTGTGGCATTGATTTATGCAGTTCTTCCCCCTCATCCTGGTGAACAGTGATAGCACTGCCCCTGCAAGCCTTTATTCTCTGCTCAACACATGCCCAGTACATTTGGAGAGGACTTCCCGCTCTAAGTGGTACAGGTATCCCTCCACTACCAGCATTGGTTTGCCTCAATGGCTGGGCACTGTCCAATATCTGTTGCCAAGCTGACCTGGGCTATACTCGTATACAGATTCCATCATGGCAACACCACTCGTGGTTGGCCTCTCAACATCCATCACATCAGGTTAACCGGGTACGGTACACTGATATTACATAGGTATAGGCCACTATCAGACTATGGTTATGCTGCAGTACACTGCCTTGTGTTCTACCCTTCTGAATAGTCGCTGTCTGCCACAATGGCCCTTTGTAGCAGTATACACACCACCCTGCTCTTACTAACTTTCCTTCTAGGGATTCTCTATGTCCAATTCACACAGCCCTGGAATTGACAACTGACTGTAGTCCTGTAGGTGTCTATCCGGCTTGCTTTTACACCACTGGATCTGCATGTACTGCACAGGTCCCCTTTAACTCCCAGCTATTGAAGCTGACCAGTTAGGGTGTGGTGCACAGTCTCAGTTTCAGAGACAGACATTACTAATGGATGTTCCCCTGTGTAGCACCCTTTTCTGCCTGCATGCCTCTGCATATATGTGTACTCCATCTGCAACAACCATAGGATCGATTTGGCAACCCCCATGGTACACACATGTAGCTTTAGTAGTGTGCGATCAGCTGTTGACATTGAGGTGGGTTTATACTCCTATGTGTCCAATATGTGCTTTCCCTCCCTACATGTCAGTGTTCCCTTCTACAGTGGTTGCTTCTGTACTGTTAGTTAGGTAGTCATTAATTACCATGGCTGTCCTGTTTATACCTGCCACAGGTCGGCCGTACGTGTGATACCAGTAGGTTTGGTTATGGGCAAGTCATGTGTAAGGGGTAGTGTAGCAGTGATAACACTATTTTATTATTGCACTTGGTATTACGGGGATATTACAGTCTTACTCAGGAATGCCTGTTGTTGTCTGTATGTATGCATTTCTGTCTATTATTGCACTTGGTATTACGGGGATATTACGGTCTTACTCAGGAATGCCTGTTGTTGTCTGTATGTATGTCTGTCTATTAATGCACTTGGTATTACGGGGATATGTCTTACTCAGGAATGTCTGTTGTCTGTATGTATGTATGTATGTATGTATGTCTGTCTATTAATGCACTTAGTATTATGGGGATATGTCTTACTCTGGGATGCCTGTTGTCTGTATGTATGTCTGTTTGTCTATTAATGCACTTGGTATTACAGGGATATGTCTTAACTCAGGGATGCCTGTTGTTGTCTGTATGTATGTATGTCTGTCTATTAATGCACTTGGTGTTACAGGGATATGTCTTACTCAGGGATGCCTGTTGTTGTCTGTATGTATGTATGTATGTATGTATGTATGTATGTCTGTCTATTAATGCACTTGGTATTACGGGGATATGTCTTACTCAGGGATGCCTGTTGTTGTCTGTATAAATGTATGTCTGTCTATTAATGCACTTGGTATTACGGGGATATGTCTTAATAAGGAATGAATGTTGTTGTCTGTATGTATGTATGTCTGTCTGTTAATGCACTTGGTATTACAGTCTTACTCAGGGATGCCTGTTGTCTGTATGTTTGTATGTCTGTCTATTAATGCATTTGGTATAGGTTCATAGGTAGGTACTAGGCTATCTGCCCGAAGGCATTTATAAGCCCTGCCGTAATGTGTTGGCTTTCGCCGCCCCCTTAGATTAGTTCCCTGTGCCTCTGTCCAGCAGAGCCATTGAAGTGATCCCTGGGGTAAACTTTCTGTTTCCCATCCACTTGTCAAGGTTTCTCTTGAAGAGGGTTAGCGAGGAGCTCTGCCTAATGTAGATTGGAATCTTGTTCCAGAGCATGGGAAGTCTCTGGGACAGGAATCTATCCCTCCAGCACGTCCTATTTATTGTTGTGATGAGGTTTAAATCCCTAGAGCGTGTGGCTCAAGGGGATATGGTTTTCTTTAGGTGGAGCATGTCCATCACTTCTGGGTTGGACATAGCCTTGTATGTCAGGCAGAGGTCACCTCTGAGTAGGTGGTATGCAACCGAGTACAGCTGGAGTTTCTTCAGTCGAGCTGCATAGGGCATCTGCCTGAGGCCAGTGATCCTCTTTGTGAGGAACTTCTGTGGTCTTTCCAGTTGTTGCAGGTGTCTTGTAAGGTACATCCCAAATGGGGCATTGTACTCTATGATGGGTCTGATGAGTGATGCGTAGAGGGGCCCAATGACTTCTTTCGATCTGGATGCAAACCCTTTTGTGATTAGGTGGGCCACATAGAAGGATTTTCTAACCACTTTGGCAATGTGATTATCAAAGGAGAGGTTACTATCTACTTGGCTCCCCAGATCCCTTATTACGTCTTCCGTATTTAGGGGGCTATCACCTATGTGGTAGTTTGTGGGTACTTTGTTTTTTCCAAAGGAGATGACTATGCACTTTTTGGCATTTAGCTTGAGACCATGGTATTATGGGGATATGTCTTACTCAGGAATGTCTGTTGTCTGTATGTCTGTCTATTAATGCACTTGGTATTACAGGGATATGTCTTACTCAGGAGTGCCTGTTGTTCTCTGTATGTATATATGTCTGTCTGTTAATGCACTTGGTATTACAGGGATATGTCTTACTCAGGAATGCCTGTTGTTGTCTGTATGTATGTATATCTGTCTATTAATGCACTTGGTATTACAGGGAAATGTCTTACTCAGGAATGCCTGTTATTGTCTGTATGTCTGTCTATTAATGCACTTGGTATTACGGGGATATGTCTTACTCAGGAATGCCTGTTGTTGTCTGTATGTATATATGTCTGTTTGCAGGACAGACTGCTGTTGTGCTTCTGGCTTTCCTTTACTTGTGGATGACTGTTATATTTATTTATTTAATTAGTTTACATAACATACCTACATAAATAGATAAAGTAGATGATAGATAAATATAGAAGTTAGACAGTAATGACAGACAACTGAGTTTCAGACTTCATACCCTTCAGAAAAGTCATGCAAATGCAAAACCTGTTATTCTATCCACTTTCTACATTTGTAAAAGCAGAATTTATGGTTTGTCCCCCTTTTTGGCCCTTTCTCCCACTTTTATTTATGGCTTTGTCCAGATGTCTTGTTCTAAGAGGTTGAGAGGTATGCACTAGGGAGGCTCAAACAGGGCACATTATTTCCATTGCGGGGATGCCTTGTGAATGTGCTTGTGTTACTGACAATGCGCATGTATGGCTGTATCTATCAGCTGCAGCTTCTTTGGGTATTCACATTTTACAGCTCCCCACTCCAAGGGTTGTGTTTGAGGACCTCTGTGCGTCTGCATTTAGCAGGTATGTTTTTTTTTCATGTTTGTGTTGGTGGACCTGCTTAGCTGACAATCACTTGTCTAGAGAGGCTGTTTCCACTGTCACGAATCAGCCTGCTTAGTTACGTTAGGGATTGTATCTATGTGGTGGTTTAACCGCCTTTGTGTAATCCCACTGTGTAGCTGTCTTTCGGCCGTACCGCTCTACAGTCTAGCGGTGCTACGGCCTTCTGCTTTCAGCGTTGTAGCTTGCGGGCAGTTGTCTCATGATCTACACCTCGGAACCCCTTAGGTGGCTTCATGCTTAGTATACATCAATCCAACTTCATTGTCTTAGGTGACTTCATCCTAAGTGTACTTCAGTCTGTCCAGCATGACAGCAACAACATTCTGCTGGACTTTAACCTTAAATTACTTGACAACCCCAGTCTAATCCCAAATATCATCATCCACCCTCCTTCTCTTAGTGACCATCACACAATAATCTTCACAATACTTACCCGTGCAACAAAAATTCTCGCTAAATTAATCCCATTTAGGCCTAAGAAAGATTCAGACATCAAAAACGTAAAGAAACTATATCCATCACAGATTGGCCTTTCGTATTAAACCTAAAAAAAACCCTAACCTTGCAGAAAAAGCTGTCAGCAGTTCACATTAGTTCCTATAATTTCTCAACTCTAGAAACCAAAAAAGAAGGGTTGGCTAACTCCGGAACTGGAATCCCTTTTAAAACTTAGAGATAAAAAAATAAAAGAGTTTGAGGCATAACTCTTTCAAACCAGTAAATGGCAAACTTATACCAAACACACATACAGTACAATCTCAGATGCCTATCCCAATCAACTCCCCACTCCAGCCTCCCCAAACCAGGCTACACTGCATCAAACCTTGCAACTGAAAGAGCTACAGTCACCCTTCCCCACTTTCAGAGGTGAACTTAAATTC
>NC_056731.1:1865177082-1865179582 GCF_019279795.1 Protopterus annectens | reverse complement strand
ACAAAGAACTTGTCAAAATATATAATGACTCTGGGCTAGCAGCTATCAAAGCACTCATCCAAAGTAATACTGAGAGTATGGCCACCTACAAGTCTCAAATAGATGATCTGCAAACACGCATCCTGCAGGATCCCACATTTATTGACTTCGCGGAAATGTGGGACAATGTACCGCACAAAATTACTAGGCATGTTGCGACACTGATTGAACGCAAGAAAGGCAAATTGCTTAGGGACATTAAACAATATGAGGAAGGAAAAGCATACCCGATCAGGCCCACACGCTCCTTACACACACGGAGAAGGCCAGACAGATATCCCACAAACAATCCGTTGTCCACAACCGAACTAAGGCCTACGACAGAATTACAAGAACCCACAAATGGACCCAACACACCAGAGGTGGATAGACTCCTCATCACATCCAGCCCACTAGCAGGGAGTAGTTCCCAGATGATGGTACATACTCCTCCTTGGGGACAGCCAAGACCAGAAATGCCTCTCCAGAATCAGCCAACACAGAGAGATCCAGACACACCAACCACGACAACAACGAGGACAACAACAATACAAACCGCAGGACACCGGACAGTGCGATCAATCAAGGAAGGGTTTATCAGACCCCACAAATCAACGACCAGTCTTCCAACAACAGCACAAGTAGCAACAACAATGTTTTTTTATCTTCAGCAGGACTCACAACCAGAACCAGGACTTATACCAGGTTCAGACCTGGGGGTAATGAACGAAACTGGAACCACAACACCAACAATATCGAGGGAAGGAGGGGGAACAACAATCACAGGGGAAGAAGGAGCGGGAACGGGATACAGTACTAGTATTACTGGGATGGACCACCCTGATCACCCTTCCCCATTCACTGATACCAGCACCTGATAGCACTGACTTCAGGTCTCCAGCAGGGATAGGTGACATCTTTAACCTCACCACACGAGTTTTCTCGGAAAGCCATCATAAGGTACTGAAGAAAGGCTTTTCTTTCATCCAGCGCAGAGAGCCAACACGGCGGATGTTATCCTGGACCTCAAGTGCTACCTGAGAAAGTTACAACTAAAATTAGATATACAACAATATGAAGAGGAAGATGATGAGGAAAGCTCGGAAGATAACAACAGACCCCTTACCATGAAGAGCCTGTACACTCCTGCACTCTCCAACACACTGAGCCTCTTTGCAAGTACCTGCGAAAGGGATATCAGGAAACTCCTTTCTGATAAGCCCTCAGCAAAGTGGCACAACCTGAACAGGGAAGAAAGACAGGCTTGGAAGGAACTGAGTCAGGACAAATCCCTACGGATCATGAAGGCTGACAAGGGATCCGGGATAGTAGTGATGGAGCAGGAGAGATATATCCAAACACTTGAAGCATCCCTCATGAATAACCAGTTCTACAAAAAGCTCAACATCAACCACGTACAACAGAACTTTAAACAAATTGACAACCTACTGTTAGAACTGTACCTCAGGGATGAGATCTCTCAAGACGAAATAGACTTCATGCAGGTCATGACACCCAGCCTTGGAAAATTTTTCGGAATCCCCAAGGTTCACAAGAACCCTGAAAATCCACCTTTCCGCCATGTGGTATCGAACCGAAGGACAAAAACAGAAAAGATTTCACAATACGTGGACCACATCCTTAACCCCATTGTACAGAAGAGCAAATACTACATCAAGGACTCCTGGGCTTTTCTAAATGACATCTTCAAACTAAGGCTGGATGGAGGGGAATATTTACTGGTCACCCTAGATGTAGAAGCACTCTACACAAACATCCCCCACGCCAAAGGACTGACCCTCACCAGACAGTACCTGAACAGGCACTCCAACCTAAGCGGGACTAAGATTAATACTGTATGCAGGTTAACAGAAGCAGTATTAAGAAATAACTTCTTTCAATTCAACGGGAAGATTTACCACCAACAGAAAGGAGTAGCCATGGGTCCAAAATGGCCCCAGCATATGCAAACTTAGTCCTCAGTGCCTGGGAAATGGATAAGGTTGAATCACTACCCGGTTCAACAACACCATAATGTACAGGCGTTATATTGATGACGCTTTTTTGTCTGGAAGGGGACAGACTTTCTCTGAGCAATTTTCTGGAAACCCTTTTCCAGAGTCTGGACTTCCTGACCCTCACGGTAGGACATATGCGAACCACCACTCAATTCCTGGATATCCACCTCACTATAGACCCGGAAAATGGACAGTTTGACTCCAACATCTACCGCAGCCCACTTTCCGAATAACTATCTAGAGTTCAGCAGCCAGCATCCCCATTTCATGAAAAAGAATATTGTAAAAGGACAATTCATCCGGTTATCCAGACTCATTTTTAGGGACGAGGTTTTCATCAAGGAAGGTTTTTACCTCAGAAACTTGTTCCTAGAAAGAAAATACCCAGAGTATCTAGTGGATAACCTGTTCCAAGAGATCATACAGCACAGACACTCCAGGTACCCACCAATCCTGGAAAAGGG
>NC_056731.1:1865142082-1865159582 GCF_019279795.1 Protopterus annectens | reverse complement strand
ACATAGGGGTTTATATTTAAGCTGGTGAGCTTATCTATAATGCCAGTGGGGTATTGTATCGAAGGCTTTGCGAGGTCCAGGTAGGCTGTGTGGACCACCTTCCCTCGTCAATGGCCTTGGTGACTGTTTCAAAGAAATCAACCAGGTTTAAGAGGCAGGATCTGCCCTTAACAAAGCCGAACTGGGTAGGATCCAGTGTTTGTAGGTCCCCAATATCTTTATTTATGAGGTCCATGATGATCCTTTCCATAGCTTTGCAGACCAAGCTAGTCAGGCTTATGGGGCGATAGTTTCCAGGATCCGTTGAGGCACCACCTTTATGGAGAGGGACCACTGTTGCTGTCGCCACTCTTTGGGCACATATCCTGTAGTAAGGCTGAGATTGAACAGTAGTTTTATGTTTGGGTTTAGCTCTTCTTTGAGTTCATGTAGGGCAGCCGGGACACCATCTGGTCCCATTGATGCTGTGTTTTTGCTTTGGAGAGGCGGCTCTTACCTGAGCATCTGAGATGTCAGGGGCAGCACTCTGCTGGGATAGATATTTGCCCTTTTGGTGGGGGGAGAAGTTTGCTGAACCTGTCAGCTAGGATGTTGGCAATGTCTGTGGGTTCGGTGTATTTTTGTCATTTTGGACTAATTCTGAGCATATCTGGGAATTACCACCCAGGTTCCTAACATAACTAAAGAAAGCCTTGTGATTATCCTTAGTGTCCTGTGCAATTTTCTCTCGAAGCTGGCCTTAGACAATTTTATGTGTGCCCGTAGTTTTTGCTAATACTGATCAGTGATGCCTTCCCTTTTTGGGATTTTGCTTTATCATTTAGTAGCTTCCTCCTTCTATTGTATAGTTTGTTTATGGCTGGGGTCCACCAGACAGGGCGTCTGCCTTTGGAGGATTGGGTCTTGGTTTTATTTGGGATCGCATGATCCATGCATTCCTGAAGGTGTTCATAGAATGCGTTTATAAAGGATTCTGCGGTCTGGGCTGTATTTTCCACAGGCCGGGGCTTTGAAGGATTCCACCTCAGTTTTGAGGAGTGTAAAATTTGCTTTAGAAGTTTTTCACTGTGGTTTTCTGGGCAGGGGTGGGGTCGGGATGTGAATATCCAGTGAGATTAGTTTATGGTCTGATCTTAACAGTGAGGGATACACTTCTGGTCTGGAGCATAGAGTCCCCATGTTGGTGATGATCAGGTCCAGTATGTTTTCCCCTCTTGTGGGAGTGGTAACAAGTTGTTCCATAGCATTTGAGTTTATAAATTCTAGGAACCTTTGGGCTAGGGTGTTGGAGCTAGAGTAATGCTCCCAGTCTATGTTTGGGTAGTTGAAGTCGCCCAATATAATGGTGTTTGGAGAGACCTTCATATTTTCCAGTGTTCTCAGGAAGGCCGAGTGGGGTTCCTGGGTTTGGGAGGGTGGTCTGTAGCAGGCTATAAACTGGAAGGCAGTTTTACCCACTGTTAGTTGCACATGGATAGTCTCTGATGCTTCGTGCTTTGCCACCAACCTGGAGGTGTGGGTATCTTTGATGAATATCGATACTCCCCTCCTTTTGTGGTTCGGTCCAAGTTTTGGGGCGAAAAGCATGGTATGAGGTATAACCTGGTAGTGCTGGGGTGCTCTCGGGAGCCCTGAACCAGGTTTCTGTTACTGCACAGATATCGATGTTCTCCATGCTAAGGAGAGTTTGAGTGCGTGCATCTTGAGGTTTAGACTTCTGGCGTTGAGTAGCATTACTCTTAGTTTCTTATCCCTTGTGATACCTATGGAGGTGGGTTTGTCTTTTGAGCCTTGCCTAAAAAGGCACTATGGGGTAGCAAGAGCCTTTGCCAATATCCGAAGCCCAGGGTGACAGGTGCAAGCCGTCCCTAGCGAAGCATCGTGGCTTGTCGAGCATATCATCCCAAGCTGACAGGCATTGGATCCCCTTTGAATGACACCAGTACTTAAGCCAATTGTTGAAATTGATCATCTTGTCTTCATATTGTGGCATCATTCTTGGTGAGGGTAAGATGCTACTCAAGGTCAGGGTCATACCGGCCTGGGCTACATGCTCAGAGAGCTCCTTTATGTCTCTTTTCATGTAGTCCAGGGAGGTACGTCTCAGGTCATTCACACCAGCATGGACAATGACTGAGTCATATTTGTACTTGCCTTGGGTGACCTGAGTGCTTGTGTTATGTGGCGGATCCTAGCACCCGACAGGCTGCTCACCGTGACCCTCTCCTTGTTCAGCCTGGTGGCGGGACGTCAGTGTGCCTGGCGATAGAGTCACCTATTACAAGTGTATCAGGTGTGTTGTTTAGTCTTAAGGGCTGTGACTGTTTGGCACACTGGCTTTGTGAGATATGTGTTGCGTGTTTTGTTTTGGGGTAGCGGCTGCTTGGGTGTCTGCTTTGGAGGTCTCTGCTGCTTGGCAGATCTTTATTTAGAGCCTCCAGTATGTTTTGTGTGATTATGTGTTTGGTTTGCTGTCGTGGTAGGTCTATGTGAGACTGGAATTGTAGTGAGTATGGTTTCCTTCTCCTCCTGACTGGTTATGCCAGTACTGAGTTGAGAGAGCTTAGCCTCCAGTTTGGCTATATGGTTGCATCTCTCACATGTGTTGGAATTTGTTGGGAGGAGGAGAGGGTTGTCTGTGTACATGAGGCAGTTGTAACATTGCCTCAAGATTCCCAGATTCACCAGCTGGACCGGAGAGGAGATTGACAACTGACCTTTGGACATGCTAGAATAATATTGGGAATTCCTTAATAATTGAAAACCAGGGCCAGTGGGGAGTGAGGGTGTAGTGCTTTTAATTTTTAGTGCTGACTTATATAATTGCTTTAGTGAGCAAGTGCCAGGTAACTTAAGTGCAATGTGTTACAGGTAACTTAAATGCAAAAACGACAAACAGTAACTTTCTTTCAAGTGAAACAAGGAAATAAGTACAGTAAGCAATGCAGATATCACTAGTGATCCACAGAAGCGCTGAGAAGCCGCGTATTAGGTGGAATTAGCGTTCCAGGAAATAACAAGCAAACAAACAACAAGCATATAAACAAAGCTATATTCAGCAGGCCTGGATCTAGTCTATGCTACAGCAAACAAGGTGTACCAATTTCAGTAAGATACAGTTCAAATATTCAGGCACTATAAACCTTTAACCAGAAATTCCCAGCTCAGAAGGGCAGAGTCCAGCCTCTTCTCCCACAAGAGTGCAGACCACAAACCTTCTTAATGTAAAATAACTGGCCTGAAGCCCAAGTGCTTAAACCAGAACTAATACACTTTAAGAATAACAGACACTGGGCTCTCAATCAGCAGTTCCCAACTTAGAAGGATGAAAGCTACCTGTCCTGCCACCACAGTGCATGCCACAAACCTTCCTAATGTAAAACAACTGGTCTGAAGCCCAAGTGCTTAATCCAAAAGACTTAGAATGATAGCTAAACTTTAATCAAGTTACTACCAAGCAGTAATAAATACAATTGAATACTTTAGAGAATGCCTGGATTAGTGCTCAAGTTACACAAACAAAGCTAGATCCAGCAGGCCCGAATCCAGTCTATGCCACAGCAAACAAGGCGCACCAACTTCAGTAAGAAGCAGTTCAGATATGCATGCACTATAAGCCTTCAACCAGAAATTCCCAGCTCAGAAGGGCAGAGTCCAGCCTCTCCTCCCACAAGAGTGCAGACCACGAACCCTCTTAATGTAAAATAACTGGCCTGAAAGCCCAAGTGCTTAAACCAGAATTAATACACTTTTAGAATAACAGACACTGAGCCCTCAATCAGCAGTTCCCAACCTAGAAGGATGTAAGCTACCTGTTCTGCCACTACAGTGCAGACCACAAACCCTCTCAGTGCAAAACAACTGGTCCGAAGCCCAAGTGTTTAAACCAAAAGGCTTAGAATGAGTTACACCAAGCAGTAATAAATACAATTGAGTACTTTTAAGATGATGCAAAAGTTAAAAAAAAGTAGGTAGAAACTCAAGTACAGTAAAAGCAGATGAATTTTTTTTTTTTCTGAACAAGTGCTGAAATCAAAGAAACTGATTTGAGTGCTGAAACTAGAAAACTGGCTAGTTATAAGAAAAAATAACTAAGCTAGAACGCTTCCCTCCACAGAAGGGCTTGGGGGCTCAAAAGCCTACTAATAGTCTATACCACTTAACAGGAAAGGCAGGAAAGAAGCTTAATTTTTTTTCTGTTTCCCAGATGCTCTCTTTGTACACAGTAGGAGTGCCTGAAATCAGAATATGATCTCACTGCACTCAGTTGAGTGAGCAAATGAGATGGGCCCAGAAGGAGTATCCAAACACAAATTTACAAAGTTGCAAGGCCACTAAGATTAACACCAAAACAAAAACAGGGAGGGTGGGTGGGACTAACTGAAGAGCAGAGTGAAAACTTCCAGTTCAGTTAATATTCCTGCAACACAGTTAAAATCAATTTAAATACTGTATTTTTTTGAAAAAAAGTGCAGATAAAGGTACTTAAATTCTCTTATACGTCCAGTTGAATACAGCAAGTTCTTAGCCGGCCAAAGCTGAGGTTTTTAAGCATAAAATATTTCACACTGTACCACTTAAATAGGCAAGGACAGGAAATCAAAGAATGTGGCTACCCCACACCTGTAATTACTAGCAATAACAAAATTCAGCAAACACTGACTAACTTCCAGTTCAATATTCCTGCAACACAGTTAAAATCAATTTAAATACTGTATTTTTTGAAAAAAAAGTGCAGATAAAGGTACTTAAATTCTCTTATACGTCCAGTTGAATACAGCAAGTTCTTAGCCGGCCAAAGCTGAGGTTTTTAAGCAGAAAATATTTCACACTGTACCACTTAAATAGGCAAGGACAGGAAATCAAAGAATGTGGCTACGCCACACCTGTAATTACGAGCAATCAACAAGATTCAGCAAACACTGACTAACTTCCAGTTAATATTCCTGCAACACAGTTAAAATCAATTTAAATACTGTATTTTTTTGAAAAAAAAGTGCAGATAAAGGTACTTAAATTCTCTTATACGTCCAGTTGAATACAGCAAGTTCTTAGCCGGCCAAAGCTGAGGTTTTTAAGCAGAAAATATTTCACACTGTACCACTTAAATAGGCAAGGACAGGAAATCAAAGAATGTGGCTACCCCCACACCTGTAATTACTAGCAAATAAAATTCAGCAAACACTGACTAACTTTAACACAGTTAAAATCAATTTAAATACTGTATTTTTTGAAAAAAAGTGCAGATAAAGGTACTTAAATTCTCTTATACGTCCAGTTGAATACAGCAAGTTCTTAGCCGGCCAAAGCTGAGGTTTTTAAGCAGAAAATATTTCACACTGTACCACTTAAATAGGCAAGGACAGGAAATCAAAGAATGTGGCTACCCCACACCTGTAATTACTAGCAACAACAAAATTCAGCAAACACTGACTAACTCAGTTCAGTTAATATTCCTGCAACACAGTTAAAATCAATTTAAATACTGTATTTTTTGAAAAAAAGTGCAGATAAAGGTACTTAAATTCTCTTATACGTCCAGTTGAATACAGCTAGTTCTTAGCCGGCCAAAGCTGAGGTTTTTAAGCAGAAAATATTTCACACTGTACCACTTAAATAGGCAAGGACAGGAAATCAAAGAATGTGGCTACCCCCACACCTGTAATTACTAGCAGATAACAAAATTCAGCAAACACTGACTAACTTCCAGTTAGTATTCCTGCAACACAGTTAAAATCAATTTAAATACTGTATTTTTTGAAAAAAAGTGCAGATAAAAGTACTTAAATTCTCTTAAACGTCCAGTTGAATACAGCAAGTTCTTAGCCGGCCAAAGCTGAGGTTTTTAAGCAGAAAATATATCACACTGTGCCACTTAAATAGGCAAGGACAGGAAATAAAAGAATGTGGCTACCCCCACACCTGTAATTACTACCAAATAACAAAATTCAGCAAACACTGACTAACTTCACGTTCAGTTAATATTCCTGCAACACAGTTAAAATCAATTTAAATACTGTATTTTTTTGAAAAAAAAAAGGTGCAGATAAAGGTACTTAAATTCTCTTATACGTCCAGTTGAATACAGCAAGTTCTTAGCCGGCCAAAGCTGAGGTTTTTAAGCAGAAAATATTTCACACTGTACCACTTAAATAGGCAAGGACAGGAAATCAAAGAATGTGGCTACCCCCCACACCTGTAATTACTAGCAAATAACAAAATTCAGCAAACACTGACTAACTTCCAGTTCAGTTAATATTCCTGCAACACAGTTAAAATCAATTTAAATACTGTATTTTTTGAAAAAAAAGTGCAGATAAAGGTACTTAAATTCTCTTATACGTCCAGTTGAATACAGCAAGTTCTTAGCCGGCCAAAGCTGAGGTTTTTAAGCAGAAAATATTTCACACTGTACCACTTAAATAGGCAAGGACAGGAAATCAAAGAATGTGGCTACCCCCACACCTGTAATTACTAGCAAATAATAAAATTCGGCAAACACTGACTAACTTCCAGTTTTATTCCTGCAACACAGTTAAAATCAACTTAAATACTGTATTTTTTGAAAAATAAAAGTGCAGATAAAGGTACTTAAATTCTCTTATACGTCCAGTTGAATACAGCAAGTTCTTAGCCGGCCAAAGCTGAGGTTTTTAAGCAGAAAATATTTCACACTGTACCACTTAAATAGGCAAGGACAGGAAATCAAAGAATGTGGCTACCCCCACACCTGTAATTACTAGCAACAACAAAATTCAGCAAACACTGACTAACTTTAATATTCCTGCAACACAGTTAAAATCAATTTAAATACTGTATTTTTTGATAAAACAGTGCAGATAAAGGTACTTAAATTCTCTTATACGTCCAGTTGAATACAGCAAGTTCTTAGCCGGCCAAAGCTGAGGTTTTTAAGCAGAAAATATTTCACACTGTACCACTTAAATAGGCAAGGACAGGAAATCAAAGAATGTGGCTACCCCACACCTGTAACTACTAGCAATAATAAAATTCAGCAAACACTGACTAACTTCAAGTTCATTAATATTCCTGCAACACAGTTAAAATCAATTTAAATACTGTATTCTTTTAAAAAAAAGTGCAGATAAAGGTACTTAAATTCTCTTATACGTCCAGTTGAATACAGCTAGTTCTTAGCTGGCCAAAGCTGTGGTTTTTAAACAGACAATATTTCACACTGTACCACTTAAATAGGCAAGGACAGGAAATCAAAGAATGTGGCTACCCCCACACCTGTAATTACTAGCAAATAACAAAATTCAGCAAACACTGACTAACTTCAGTTCAGTTAATATTCCTGCAACACAGTTAAAATCAATTTAAATACTGTATTTTTTGAAAAAAAGTGCAGATAAAGGTACTTAAATTCTCTTATACGTCCAGTTGAATACAGCAAGTTCTTAGCCGGCCAAAGCTGAGGTTTTTAAGCAGAAAATATTTCACACTGTACCACTTAAATAGGCAAGGACAGGAAATCAAAGAATGTGGCTACCCCAACACATGTAATTACTAGCAAATAACAAAATTCAGCAAACACTGACTAACTTCCAGTTCAATCAATATTCCTGCAACACAGTTAAAATCAATTAAAATACTGATTTTCTTGAAAAACAAAGAGCAGATAAAGGTACTTAAATTCTCTTATACGTCCAGTTGAATACAGGAAGTTCTTAGCCGGCCAAAGCTGAGGTTTTTAAGCAGAAAATATTTCACACTGTACCACTTAAATAGGCAAGGACAGGAAATCAAAGAATGTGGCTACCCCCACACCTGTAATTACTAGCAAATAATAAAATTCAGCAAACACTGACTAACTTCAAGTTCATTAATATTCCTGCAACACAGTTAAAATCAATTTAAATACTGTATTTTTTTAAAAAAAGTGCAGATAAAGGTACTTAAATTCTCTTATACGTCCAGTTGAATACAGCAAGTTCTTAGCCGGCCAAAGCTGAGGTTTTAAGCAGAAAATATTTCACACTGTACCACTTAAATAGGCAAGGACAGGAAATCAAAGAAGGTGGCTACCCCACACCTGTAATTACTAGCAGACAACAAAATTCAGCAAACACTGACTAACTTTCAGTTCAGTTAATATTCCTGCAACACAGTTAAAATCAATTTAAATACTGTATTTTTTTGAAAAAAAAGTGCAGATAAAGGTACTTAAATTCTCTTATACGTCCAGTTGAATACAGCAAGTTCTTAGCCGGCCAAAGCTGAGGTTTTTAAGCAGAAAATATTTCACACTGTACCACTTAAATAGGCAAGGACAGGAAATCAAAGAATGTGGCTACCCCACACCTGTAATTACTAGCAGACAACAAAATTCAGCAAACACTGACTAACTTTCAGTTCAGTTAATATTCCTGCAACACAGTTAAAATCAATTTAAATACTGTATTTTTTTGAAAAAAAGTGCAGATAAAGGTACTTAAATTCTCTTATACGTCCAGTTGAATACAGCAAGTTCTTAGCCGGCCAAAGCTGAGGTTTTAAGCAGAAAATATTTCACACTGTACCACTTAAATAGGCAAGGACAGGAAATCAAAGAATGTGGCTACCCCACACCTGTAATTACTAGCAATAACAAAATTCAGCAAACACTGACTAACTTCCAGTTCAGTTAATATTCCTGCAACACAGTTAAAATCAATTTAAATACTGTATTTTTTTGAAAAAAAAGTGCAGATAAAGGTACTTAAATTCTCTTATACGTCCAGTTGAATACAGCAAGTTCTTAGCCGGCCAAAGCTGAGGATTTAAGCAGAAAATATTTTACACTGTACCACTTAAATAGGCAAGGAAAGGAAATCAAAGAATGTGGCTACCCCCACACCTGTAATTAGTAGCAAATAATAAAATTCAGCAAACACTGACTAACTTCCAGTTCAGTTAATATTCCTGCAACACAGTTAAAATCAATTTAAATACTGTATTTTTTGGGGAAAAAAGTGCAGATAAAGGTACTTAAATTCTCTTATACGTCCAGTTGAATACAGCTAGTTCTTAGCCGGCCAAAGCTGAGGTTTTAAGCAGAAAATATTTCACACTGTACCACTTAAATAGGCAAGGACAGGAAATCAAAGAATGTGGCTACCCCCACACCTGTAATTACTAGCAACAACAAAATTCAGCAAACACTGACTAACTTCCAGTTCAGTTAATATTCCTGCAACACAGTTAAAATCAATTTAAATACTGTATTTTTTGAAAAAGAAAAGTGCAGATAAAGGTACTTAAATTCTCTTATACGTCCAGTTGAATACAGCTAGTTCTTAGCCGGCCAAAGCTGAGGTTTTTAAGCAGAAAATATTTCACACTGTACCATTTAAATAGGCAAGGACAGGAAATCAAAGAATGTGGCTACCCCCACACCCGTAATTACTAGCAAATAACACAATTCAGCAAACACTGACTAACTCCAGTTCAGTTAATATTCCTGCAACACAGTTAAAATCAATTTAAATACTGTATTTTTTGAAAAAAAAAGTGCAGATAAAGGTACTTAAATTCTGTTATACGTCCTGTTGAATACAGCTAGTTGTTAGCCGGCCAAAGCTGAGGTTTTAAGCAGAAAATATTTCACACTGTACCACTTAAATAGGCAAGGACAGGAAATCAAAGAATGTGGCTACCCCCACACCTGTAATTACTAGCAAATAACAAAATTCAGCAAACACTGACTAACTTCAGTTCAGTTAATATTCCTGCAACACAGTTAAAATCAATTTAAATACTGTATTTTTTGAAAAAAAAAGTGCAGATAAAGGTACGTAAATTCTCGTATACGTCCAGTTGAATACAGCTAGTTCTTAGCCGGCAAAAGCTGAGGTTTTTAAGCAGAAAATATTTCATACTGTACCTCTTAAATAGGCAAGGACAGGAAATCAAAGAATGTGGCTACCCCCACACCTGTAATTACTAGCAAATAGCAAAATTCAGCAAACACTGAATAACTTCCAGTTCAGTTCCAGTTCAGTTAATATTCCTGAAACACAGTTAAAATCAATTTAAATACTGTATTTTTGGAAAAAAAGTGCAGATAAAGGTACTTAAATTCTCTTATACGTCCAGTTGAATACAGCAAGTTCTTAGCCGGCCAAAGCTGAGGTTTTTAAGCAGAAAATATTTCACACTGTACCACTTAAATAGGCAAGGACAGGAAATCAAAGAATGTGGCTACCCCCACACCTGTAATTACTAGCAATAACAAAATTCAGCAAACACTGACTAACTTCCAGTTCAGTTAATATTCCTGCAACACAGTTAAAATCAATTTAAATACTGTATTTTTTTGAAAAAAAAGTGCAGATAAAGGTACTTAAATTCTCTTATACGTCCAGTTGAATACAGCAAGTTCTTAGCCGGCCAAAGCTGAGGTTTTTAAGCAGAAAATATTTCACACTGTACCACTTAAATAGGCAAGGACAGGAAATCAAAGAATGTGGCTACCCCACACCTGTAATTACTAGCAATAACAAAATTCAGCAAACACTGACTAACTTCCAGTTCAGTTAATATTCCTGCAACACAGTTAAAATCAATTTAAATACTGTATTTTTTGAAAAAAAGTGCAGATAAAGGTACTTAAATTCTCTTATACGTCCAGTTGAATACAGCAAGTTCTTAGCCGGCCAAAGCTGAGAGTTTTAAGCAGAAAATATTTCACACTGTACCACTTAAATAGGCAAGGACAGGAAATCAAAGAATGTGGCTACCCCCACACCTGTAATTACTAGCAATAACAAAATTCAGCAAACACTGACTAACTTCCAGTTCAGTTAATATTCCTGCAACACAGTTAAAATCAATTTAAATACTGTATTTTTTTGAAAAAAAAGTGCAGATAAAGGTACTTAAATTCTCTTATACGTCCAGTTGAATACAGCAAGTTCTTAGCCGGCCAAAGCTGAGGTTTTTAAGCAGAAAATATTTCACACTGTACCACTTAAATAGGCAAGGACAGGAAATCAAAGAATGTGGCTACCCCCACACCTGTAATTACTAGCATATCACAAAATTCAGCAAACACTGACTAACTTCCAGTTCAGTTAATATTCCTGCAACACAGTTAAAATCAATTTAAATACTGTATTTTTTGAAAAAAAAGTGCAGATAAAGGTACTTAAATTCTCTTATACGTCCAGTTGAATACAGCAAGTTCTTAGCCGGCCAAAGCTGAGGATTTAAGCAGAAAATATTTTACACTGTACCACTTAAATAGGCAAGGAAAGGAAATCAAAGAATGTGGCTACCCCACACCTGTAATTAGTAGCAACAACAAAATTCAGCAAACACTGACTAACTTCCAGTTCAGTTAATATTCCTGCAACACAGTTAAAATCAATTTAAATACTGTATTTTTTTGAAAAAAAGTGCAGATAAAGGTACTTAAATTCTCTTATACGTCCAGTTGAATACAGCAAGTTCTTAGCCGGCCAAAGCTGAGGTTTTAAGCAGAAAATATTTCACACTGTACCACTTAAATAGGCAAGGACAGGAAATCAAAGAATGTGGCTACCCCACACCTGTAATTACTAGCAAATAACAAAATTCAGCAAACACTGACTAACTTCCAGTTCAGTTAATATTCCTGCAACACAGTTAAAATCAATTTAAATACTGTATTTTTTGAAAAAAAGTGCAGATAAAGGTACTTAAATTCTCTTATACGTCCAGTTGAATACAGCAAGTTCTTAGCCGGCCAAAGCTGAGGTTTTTAAGCAGAAAATATTTCACACTGTACCACTTAAATAGGCAAGGACAGGAAATCAAAGAATGTGGCTACTCCCACACCTGTAATTACTAGCAAACAACAAAATTCAGCAAACACTGACTAACTTCCAGTTCAGTTAATATTCCTGCAACACAGTTAAAATCAATTTAAATACTGTATTTTTTTGAAAAAAAAGTGCAGATAAAGGTACTTAAATTCTCTTATACGTCCAGTTGAATACAGCAAGTTCTTAGCCGGCCAAAGCTGAGGTTTTTAAGCAGAAAATATTTCACACTGTACCACTTAAATAGGCAAGGACAGGAAATCAAAGAATGTGGCTACCCCCACACCTGTAATTACTAGCAATCAACAAAATTCAGCAAACACTGACTAACTTCCAGTTCAGTTAATATTCCTGCAACACAGTTAAAATCAATTTAAATACTGTATTTTTTGAAAAAAAAGTGCAGATAAAGGTACTTAAATTCTCTTATACGTCCAGTTGAATACAGCTAGTTCTTAGCCGGCCAAAGCTGAGGTTTTTAAGCAGAAAATATTTCACACTGTACCACTTAAATAGGCAAGGACAGGAAATCAAAGAATGTGGCTACCCCACACCTGTAATTACTAGCACAACAAAATTCAGCAAACACTGACTAACTTCCAGTTCAGTTAATATTCCTGCAACACAGTTAAAATCAATTTAAATACTGTATTTTTTGAAAAAAAAGTGCAGATAAAGGTACTTAAATTCTCTTATACGTCCAGTTGAATACAGCAAGTTCTTAGCCGGCCAAAGCTGAGGTTTTAAGCAGAAAATATTTCACACTGTACCACTTAAATAGGCAAGGACAGGAAATCAAAGAATGTGGCTACCCCCACACCTGTAATTACTAGCAAATAACAAAATTCAGCAAACACTGACTAACTTCCCAGTTCAGTTAATATTCCTGCAACACAGTTAAAATCAATTTAAATACTGTATTTTTTTGAAAAAAAGTGCAGATAAAGGTACTTAAATTCTCTTATACGTCCAGTTGAATACAGCAAGTTCTTAGCCGGCCAAAGCTGAGGTTTTAAGCAGAAAATATTTCACACTGTACCACTTAAATAGGCAAGGACAGGAAATCAAAGAATGTGGCTACCCCCACACCTGTAATTACTAGCAAATAACAAAATTCAGCAAACACTGACTAACTTCCAGTTCAGTTAATATTCCTGCAACACAGTTAAAATCAATTTAAATACTGTATTTTTTGTAAAAAAAAGTGCAGATAAAGGTACTTAAATTCTCTTATACGTCCAGTTGAATACAGCAAGTTCTTAGCCGGCCAAAGCTGAGGTTTTTAAGCAGAAAATATTTCACACTGTACCACTTAAATAGGCAAGGACAGGAAATCAAAGAATGTGGCTACCCCCACACCTGTAATTACTAGCAAACAACAAAATTCAGCAAACACTGACTAACTTCCAGTTCAGTTAATATTCCTGCAACACAGTTAAAATCAATTTAAATACTGTATTTTTTTGAAAAAAAGTGCAGATAAAGGTACTTAAATTCTCTTATACGTCCAGTTGAATACAGCAAGTTCTTAGCCGGCCAAAGCTGAGGTTTTTAAGCAGAAAATATTTCACACTGTACCACTTAAATAGGCAAGGACAGGAAATCAAAGAATGTGGCTACCCCCACACCTGTAATTACTAGCAAACAAAATTCAGCAAACACTGACTAACTTCCAGTTCAGTTAATATTCCTACAACACAGTTAAAATCAATTTAAATACTGTATTTTTTGAAAAAAGTGCAGATAAAGGTACTTAAATTCTCTTATACGTCCAGTTGAATACAGCAAGTTCTTAGCCGGCCAAAGCTGAGGTTTTTAAGCAGAAAATATTTCACACTGTACCACTTAAATAGGCAAGGACAGGAAATTAAAGAATGTGGCTACCCCCACACCTGTAATTACTAGCAAATAAAAAAATTCAGCAAACACTGACTAACTTCCAGTTCAGTTAATATTCCTGCAACACAGTTAAAATCAATTTAAATACTGTATTTTTTTGAAAAAAGTGCAGATAAAGGTACTTAAATTCTCTTATACGTCCAGTTGAATACAGCAAGTTCTTAGCCGGCCAAAGCTGAGGTTTTAAGCAGAAAATATTTCACACTGTACCACTTAAATAGGCAAGGACAGGAAATCAAAGAATGTGGCTACCCCACACCTGTAATTACTAGCAACAACAAAATTCAGCAAACACTGACTAACTAACTTCCAGTTCAGTTAATATTCCTGCAACACAGTTAAAATCAATTTAAATACTGTATTTTTGAAAAAAAGTGCAGATAAAGGTACTTAAATTCTCTTATACGTCCAGTTGAATACAGCAAGTTCTTAGCCGGCCAAAGCTGAGGTTTTTAAGCAGAAAATATTTCACACTGTACCACTTAAATAGGCAAGGACAGGAAATCAAAGAATGTGGCTACCCCACACCTGTAATTACTAGCAACAACAAAATTCAGCAAACACTGACTAACTTCCAGTTCAGTTAATATTCCTGCAACACAGTTAAAATCAATTTAAATACTGTATTTTTTTGAAAAAAAAGTGCAGATAAAGGTACTTAAATTCTCTTATACGTCCAGTTGAATACAGCAAGTTCTTAGCCGGCCAAAGCTGAGGTTTTTAAGCAGAAAATATTTCACACTGTACCACTTAAATAGGCAAGGACAGGAAATCAAAGAATGTGGCTACCCCCACACCTGTAATTACTAGCAAACAACAAAATTCTGCAAACACTGACTAACTTCCAGTTCAGTAATATTCCTGCAACACAGTCAAAATCAATTTAAATACTGTATTTTTTTGAAAAAAAGTGCAGATAAAGGTACTTAAATTCTCTTATACGTCCAGTTGAATACAGCAAGTTCTTAGCCGGCCAAAGCTGAGGATTTAAGCAGAAAATATTTTACACTGTACCACTTAAATAGGCAAGGAAAGGAAATCAAAGAATGTGGCTACCCCACACCTGTAATTACTAGCAAACAACAAAATTCAGCAAACACTGACTAACTTCCAGTTCAGTTAATATTCCTGCAACACAGTTAAAATCAATTTAAATACTGTATTTTTTTGAAAAAAAGTGCAGATAAAGGTACTTCAATTCTCTTATACGTCCAGTTGAATACAACAAGTTCTTAGCCCGCCAAAGCTGAGGTTTTTAAGCAGAAAATATTTCACACTGTACCACTTAAATAGGCAAGGACAGGAAATCAAAGAATGTGGCTATCCCCACACCTGTAATTACTAGCAAATAACAAAATTCAGCAAACACTGACTAACTTCCAGTTCAATAAATATTCCTACAACACAGTTAAAAAAAATTAAATACTGTATTTTTTTTGGGAAAAAAAGTGCAGATAAAGGTACTTAAATTCTTTTATACGTCCAGTTGAATACAGCAAGTTCTTAGCCGGCCAAAGCTGAGGTTTTTAAGCAGAAAATATTTCACACTGTACCACTTAAATAGGCAAGGACAGGAAATCAAAGAATGTGGCTACCCCACACCTGTAATTACTAGCAATAACAAAATTCAGCAAACACTGACTAACTTCCAGTTCAGTTAATATTCCTGCAACACAGTTAAAATCAATTTAAATACTGTATTTTTTGAAAAAAAAGTGCAGATAAAGGTACTTAAATTCTCTTATACGTCCAGTTGAATACAGCAAGTTCTTAGCCGGCCAAAGCTGAGGTTTTTAAGCAGAAAATATTTCACACTGTACCACTTAAATAGGCAAGGACAGGAAATCAAAGAATGTGGCTACCCCCACACCTGTAATTACTAGCAACAACAAAATTCAGCAAACACTGACTAACTTCCAGTTCAGTTAATATTCCTGCAACACAGTTAAAATCAATTTAAATACTGTATTTTTGAAAAAAAGTGCAGATAAAGGTACTTAAATTCTCTTATACGTCCAGTTGAATACAGCAAGTTCTTAGCCGGCCAAAGCTGAGGTTTTTAAGCAGAAAATATTTCACACTGTACCACTTAAATAGGCAAGCACAGGAAATCAAAGAATGTGGCTACCCCACACCTGTAATTACTAGCAAACAACAAAATTCAGCAAACACTGACTAACTTCCAGTTCAGTTAATATTCCTGCAACACAGTTAAAATCAATTTAAATACTGTATTTTTTTGAAAAAAAGTGCAGATAAAGGTACTTAAATTCTCTTATACGTCCAGTTGAATACAGCAAGTTCTTAGCCGGCCAAAGCTGAGGTTTTAAGCAGAAAATATTTCACACTGTACCACTTAAATAGGCAAGGACAGGAAATCAAAGAATGTGGCTACCCCCACACCTGTAATTACTAGCAATAACAAAATTTAGCAAACACTGACTAACTTCCAGTTCAGTTAATATTCCTGCAACACAGTTAAAATCAATTTAAATACTGTATTTTTTGAAAAAAAAGTGCAGATAAAGGTACTTAAATTCTCTTATACGTCCAGTTGAATACAGCAAGTTCTTAGCTGGCCAAAGCTGAGGTTTTAAGCAGAAAATATTTCACACTGTACCACTTAAATAGGCAAGGACAGGAAATCAAAGAATGTGGCTACCCCCACACCTGTAATTACTAGCCAACAACAAAATTCAGCAAACACTGACTAACTTCCAGTTCAGTTAATATTCCTGCAACACAGTTAAAATCAATTTAAATACTGTATTTTTTGAAAAAAAGTGCAGATAAAGGTACTTAAATTCTCTTATACGTCCAGTTGAATACAGCAAGTTCTTAGCCGGCCAAAGCTGAGGTTTTTAAGCAGAAAATATTTCACACTGTACCACTTAAATAGGCAAGGACAGGAAATCAAAGAATGTGGCTACCCCCACACCTGTAATTACTAGCAACAACAAAATTCAGCAAACACTGACTAACAACTTCCAGTTCAGTTAATATTCCTGCAACACAGTTAAAATCAATTTAAATACTGTATTTTTTGAAAAAAGTGCAGATAAAGGTACTTAAATTCTCTTATACGTCCAGTTGAATACAGCAAGTTCTTAGCCGGCCAAAGCTGAGGTTTTTAAGCAGAAAATATTTCACACTGTACCACTTAAATAGGCAAGGACAGGAAATCAAAGAATGTGGCTACCCCACACCTGTAATTACTAGCAAATAACAAAATTCAGCAAACACTGACTAACTTCCAGTTCAGTTAATATTCCTGCAACACAGTTAAAATCAATTTAAATACTGTATTTTTTGAAAAAAGTGCAGATAAAGGTACTTAAATTCTCTTATACGTCCAGTTGAATACAGCAAGTTCTTAGCCGGCCAAAGCTGAGGTTTTTAAGCAGAAAATATTTCACACTGTACCACTTAAATAGGCAAGGACAGGAAATCAAAGAATGTGGCTACCCCCACACCTGTAATTACTAGCCAACAACAAAATTCAGCAAACACTGACTAACTTCCAGTTCAGTTAATATTCCTGCAACACAGTTAAAATCAATTTAAATACTGTATTTTTTGAAAAAAAAGTGCAGATAAAGGTACTTAAATTCTCTTATACGTCCAGTTGAATACAGCAAGTTCTTAGCCGGCCAAAGCTGAGGTTTTTAAGCAGAAAATATTTCACACTGTACCACTTAAATAGGCAAGGACAGGAAATCAAAGAATGTGGCTACCCCACACCTGTAATTACTAGCAAACAACAAAATTCAGCAAACACTGACTAACTTCCAGTTCAG
>NC_056731.1:1864957082-1865132082 GCF_019279795.1 Protopterus annectens | reverse complement strand
TTTTAGGAAATGTAAAGTTAACTGTACATTTAGGATTGCAGGTAATTCAAAAGACAACTGTAGCCCTTCTTCACCTATATTATAAGGTTAGTTCTGTACAGCAGTGTAGGTTACTTCTGTTTTCGGTGGTACTTCCTTCTCTGACTCCCAAGAACGTTAGTAATATTCTTGTGGACAAATTCTCCATCAACTCGTTGTTGTTAGTATCTTCACTGGTTATGTCCGTGAGGTGTGGAGAATAGCAGGTGTAGTGCCCTTACGGAAAGATGGCCCTTCTAGTGACCCTGACAATTACAAGCCAATTAGTTTCACTTGCATTATTTGCAAATCTTTGGGATGTGTTATAGCTGAACTAATAAATAATGATATCAGTCACCTTGTATTTCTGGAGATGCACCAGTATGGCTTTGTGAACGACAGATCATGCCTGCTGAGCCTGAATGAGTTCTGAGGCTATGGTAAAGGGCATGCAGTCCACACTGCTTACGTAGACCTTGCCATAGCCATTGACACTATGGCTAAAGGGCATATGGTCCACACTGCTTACGTAGACCTTGCCATGGCCATTGAGACTTTGGCTAAAGGGCATACAGTCCACACTGCTTATTTAGGCCTTGCCATGGCCATTGAGACTATGACTAAAGGGCATACAGTCTACATTGCTTATGTAGGCCTTACCGTGGCCCTTGAGACTATGGCTAAAAGGCATACAGTCCACACTGCTTATGTAGGCCTTGCAATGGCCATTGAGACTATGGCTAAAGGGCATACAGTCCACACTGCTTATGTAGGCCTTGCCATGGCCATTGAGACTATGGCTAAAGGGCATACAGTCCACACTGCTTATGTAGACCTTGCCATGGCCATTGAGACTATGGCTAAAGGGCATACAGTCCACACTGCTTATGTAGGCCTTGCCATGGCCAGTGAGACTATGGCTAAAGGGCATACAGTCCACACTGCTTATGTAAGCCTTGCCATGGCCATTGAGACTGTGGCTAAAGGGCGTACAGTCCACACTGCTTATGTAGGACTTGCCATGGCCATTGAGACTATGGCTAAAGGGCATATAATCCACACTGCCTACGTAGACCTTGCCATGGATATTGAGACTGTCTGCCATGTTTGGATTATTGACAAACTCTCCCAACTCAGTGTTAACCCAGACATAGTTTGCTGGATCAGTAACTGGCCTCCTAACAGAACTCACACCGTTAATTCTGGGGTGTCATTTACTGTACACTAAAAATTGTTACTAGTGGTGTCCCGCAAGACTTTGTCCTGGGTCCCCTCATAAAAGGCAATATCAAGAGAGATGTCCTTTTCAGTGTTGCAGTACTCTTTATATATGGGTTGTATTCCACCTATCGACTCAAATGTCCAGCCTGTATACAAAAACTTAGAGCCACTGGCTTTACGTGGGATGTCACACAAAGGCACGGATAATGTCAGGTATAAAACGGACATCCGCACATACAATCTTCAGAACTTTTTCACTCCCATTCGGAAAGGTTGACTTGTACATTCGGTCTACCATTGGTGTCATCTTCCAGCATCAGATAAGCACCCCAAAGGGGTTTTAATATATTACTCCTGCCTTTTGTTTTTGTTAACGTCATCCAGAAAGAGCAAGAGTAGGTGCGGAAGGCAAATTCCACGTGAAGATAGTCATGAGCTTTGCTTGGGGCTTAATCACGACCACCAGGCCTGCTCTGTTTGTTAGGCCTTTGGTCCTAAACATTGCACAGTCGTTTTTCAGCCTTGAATCTTTACTTAGAAAACCAAAGACTCAAATGTCTGGCTGGGGATGCTATGGAAGGTTCCACAAGTGCTTCTGAGCCGTCTGTTAAGAGGAAGGTTAGCAAGGTTAGGCCTGAATCCTCTTTAACTGTGCCTACTCTCTCCAACATACCCCTTGAGGTTGATGAAAACTCGGTGCAGCCGGAGAGTGGGTCTCCTCCCTCAGCGGGTACCAGTATGGAAGCTGTCAGGAGTGTAGATTCTAGCATGTCTGAGGATATGTAAACATCCGGTTCAGATGACTTGGAGGAACAGTGGCTCGTTTTTGCAGAAGACTTCTGGAACTGTTCCAGCTTCTTTGTTTAGGGAGGTGTCGGAAGTAAGGCCCATGTCCGCCATTTCTCCCTAACGGGAAAAATTTGTTAAAAAGAAGCAGAAAACCAGGCATGTTCCTGCTCCTCCTACCCTATGTCGTATTGGGATTTTTTTGCAGCATCTCATTAAGGCTCCGGGGCCTCTGCCTCTGGCTTCCCCTATAGCCGGTCTGGCCTTCTTTTCCTCCCCATTGCTACTGTCAGGGTCCCAGGGGCCTTCTTCAGGTTAGCCTCTGGAGTTCCAAATTAATGACACTGATTCTGAGATTCTTCCTCAGATGAAGACTCCTTAGCATATTCTACCCAGATCCCTTCTCCTGTGGAATATGTTTCCCCAGAGGAAGAGTCTAATGGGGGTGACTCTCCCATTGAAGAGCTTTCCTTTGGTAAAACCATTAATAAAATGAGGGTATTCTTTAAGTGGGATTCCTCTCAGATCTCAGAAGAACAAAAGAGAAATGAGCTACTCCAGCTGGAAGCCCCTGCTCCTTTGGCAGTTCCACCAGTCCTGCCAGCCTTCTTCGATACCTTTAAGGCAGCATCTAAGACCTCTGACTTACAGGCCCCTGCCCCTAAAAGACCTGATCTCTTCTGTAAGGTCCTTGAGGATTGCAAGTTTCTTTTTAAATGCCCCTAAGCTGACCCCAGCTGTGGTTTCCATTACTTCAGATAAATCTTCACGGCTATCTTCCTCAACTAAACTACTTCCTTCTGATAAGGAAAGTAAAATTTTGGAAAAACTGGGTAAGAAGGTCTGTACCTCTTCCACCTTGGCTATCAGGGCTTTAAATTACCAAACACACGTCTAGGTATGCTCTGGCTTTGTTCTGTCAGGCTACCCAGGCTCTTTCCCCGTTGCCTGACTCAGAGGCTAAATCACGTTTATCAGCCTCCTCCCAGGTAGCGAGGCACTCAATCGTGCAGTTATGATGCAGTTGAGGCCTGTTCCAGAGCAGCAGCTTCTGCATCTCTTCTCAGAAGGCATTCCTGGTTATGTATCCAGGCACTCCCTGATGACATACCAGGCACTCCCTGATGACATAAAGGTTAAATTCCTTGATACTCCTCTGGATAGTTCTTCCCTCTTTGGCAAAGCAGCTGTAGAATTATTTAAATCACTGCAAGAAAAGGTAAAGCTATTCAGGATTTGAAACGCTTGCTTGTTTCTCCAGTGCCTTACCCGTTGGCCTTTCTACTGCTCCAGGGGTATTCACAAAGGAAGCTACTACATGATAGAGCAAAAGCCCTGAAAGGGAAGGCAACTCTGATCAGTACTAGCAAGAAACTACGATCCCTCATAAAATCATCTAAGGCCAGCTTCGAAAGAAAAAGTGCACATGACGCTAAAGATAATCACAAGGCTTTCTTTAGTTATGTCAGAAACCTAGGTGGAAACTCCCAGATATGCTCTGAGTTAGTGCAAAATGACAAAAAATACACTGAACCCACAGACATTGCCAACATCCTGGCAGACAGGTTCAGTGCAAACTTCACTCCCCCCCCCCCAAATGAGCAAATGACTGTCCCAACAGAGTGTGGCCTCCCTGACATCACAGATGCACAGGTGAGAGCTGCCCTCTCCAAAGCAAAAAACACAGCATCAATGGGACCGGACGGTGTCCCGGGTTGCGTTTTACATGAGCTCCAAGAAGAACTGAACCCTCACTTAAAATCACTGTTCAGTCTCAGCCTTACAACAGGATATGTACCAGAGAATGGCGTACTGCAACAGTGGTCCCACTCCATAAAGGTGGTGCCACAACGGAACCCGGATATCGCCCTATAAGCCTAACTAGCCTGGTCTGCAAAGCTATGGAGCGTATCATCATGGAACTCTTAAACAAAGACATTGGGAACCTCCAAACACTGGATCCTACCCAATTCGGCTTTGTTAAGGGCAGATCTTGCCTCTTGAACCTGGTCAATTTCTTTGAAACAGTCACCAAGGCCATAGACGAAAGGAAGGTAGTCCAAGTTGGGAGGGTGGCCTAATGGTTAAGGTGTTTCCCTTACAAACATAAGATACAGGGTTTGAATCTCACAGGGGATAACTGGCTAGGCTTAAAATGGCTCGCAAGAGCAGTTAGCCTAGTACTAACCTATGAACACAGCCTAACTTGACCTTGCAAAAGCCTTCGACACAATACCCCACTTGGGCATCATAAATAAGCTCACAAACTTAAATATCAACCCCTATGTCACAAGATGGGTTGCAAACTGGCTTAGGGATAGAACCCACATGGGTCAGAATTGCAGGTGCCATGTTAGACTCTAAACCAGTTACAAGTGGCATCACACAAGGCTCAGTCCTCGGACCTCTCTTGTTCGGTATATATTTCTCTGAGGTACAGGCTAACACAGGAGGACTATGGCTGACAAAGTTTGCAGATGACTGCAAACTGGGGGCCATAATCGACTCGCCGGCTGACACAAGCATCCTCCAAAAATGTCTCACAGAGACGGATAACTGGTGCCAGAGCCATGACCTAAAGCCAAATGCCAAAAAGTGCATAGTCATCCCCTTTGGGAAAAACAAAGTGCCCACAAATTACCATATAGGTGGTAATCCATTATGTACGGAAGAAGTAATTAGGGATTTGGGGACCCAAGTAGATTGCAATCTCTCCTTTGACAATCACATTGCCACAGTGGTTAGAAAGACATTCTATATAGCTCACCTTATAACGAAGGGGTTCACATCTAGATCAAGAGAGGTCATTGTGCCCCTCTACTCATCACTCATCAGGCCCATAATTGAATACAATGCCCCATTTGGGATGTACCTTACCCGACACCTGCTACAACTAGAAAGACCCCAAAAGTACCTCACCAAGAGGATCAAGGGACTCAAACAGATGCCCTATGCAGTTAGGCTAAAGAAACTCCAGCTCTACTCAGTTGCTTACCGCCTACTCAGAGGCGATCTGTGCCTGACATATAAAGCCATGTCCAACCCAGAATTAATGGACATGCTCCACCTCAAGAAATCCAAATCCATGAGAACTACACGCTTCAGTGACTTAAACCTCAGCACAGAAATAAATAGAACATGCTGGAGGGGCAGATTCATATCCCAGAGGCTCCCCTTACTCTGGAACAAAATACCAATCCATGTCAGACAGAGCCCCTCAATGACCCTCTTCAAGAAGAATCTTGACGTTTGGATGGGAGATCGTAAATTTACCCCTGGGATCTCTTCTGTGTCACTGCTAGACAGAGGTACGGTAAACTAACCTTAAATGGGCTATCTTCTGTGACCTACTATACAGAGGCACAGTCAACTAATCTAAGAAGGGTGGTGAAAGCCAAACACACTCTGGCTAGACTTGTAAATGCCCTAAGGCAGATACCCTAGTATCAACCTATGAACCTAAGTTCCAAAATTTCATAGGAATGTTCCTGCCAAGACTCCTTTTGTCGGGAAACCTGCTCACTCCCCCATTTCTGCTCCTTCTGGAACTAGGCCTTCTAATCCTTTTAGGAGACACCCACAGGCTAAGGCTGTTACTCCTGACCCTTCTCAGCAGCCCTTTCAGCCCAGACAAAGTCCTCTGTGACGCTCTGCCCCCTCTTCCAAGTCATACCCCTTTGTCTCTTCACCTCTCTCTTTTTCCCTTTCTGCTTGCATGGAAATCACTCAGGACTCCTGAGTGATTCCAGTTATCCGAAGTGGATACTTTATGACTTGGGAGACTCCTCCCTCTCTTTCAGGGAATACCTCAAACCCCCAAGTCAACTACATCTGTTTCCCTCGATTCTTGCTCAACTTTCCCATCAAGGCACCATCCAGTCTGTCCCTCCAGACCAACTGGGGAGGGGATTCTACTCTAGCGTGTTTCTAGTTCCAAGGAAAGGATGGTCCTTGGAGGCCTATATTAGATCTTTTCCTATTGAACACTTTCCTGGTGGTGCCTTCTTTCAGAATGCTATCCCTGCCTGCTGTCCTTCCCCTAGTCCCCCCTCAAACATTCTTAGCTTCCCTGGCTCTCAAGGATGCATACCTGCATATCCCTATTCATCCTCACTTCAGGAAGTTTTTCCATTTCTCGGTGGGTTCTTTGCACTTTCAGTTTACTGCCTTACCCTTTGGCCTTTCTACTGCTCCAAGGGTATTCACAAAGTGCCTAGCCGCAGCTATTGCTTATTTAAGGCTAAAAGGCCTACAAGTCTACCCATACTTGGATGATCTGCTACTTCTTGACAGCAGTCCAGACTAGTTAACCCAGCATCTGAAAATAGCTGTTCCCTTTCTGCAGGTCCTAGGTTTCTCAATAAATTTCAAAAATATCATCCCTTTTACCAAGTCAAGATGTTATTTTCCTGGGGTGCAGGTTCCGCACAGACTTGATGATGCTTTTTTTCTTTCCGTGGAGAAAGTAACTTATCTCAAGTCCTTCATGGAGACTGTTCTGCCTCTTTCTTCTATCACAGCCAGGGAGTTTCTGAGATTGCTGGGGTTCATGGCGTCTGCTGTCCCCATGCTGTCCTTTGCAAGGATATGCATGAGGAAGTTCCAGTGGTTTCTAAAACAGTGTGGTCCTAGCATGCTCACCCCTTACATGTCTTGATTCTCCTGCTCCCCTGTCTGAAAAAGGAGTTACAGTGGTGGATGCAGTAAGTCAGTCAGAATCCTGGCCTACCTCTTCAGGTACCTCAGCCAGTTCTGCAACTCTTCACAGGTGCCTCAGACTTGGGTTGGGGAGCAAACTTTGCTTCCAGGAAAGTTCAGGGTCTTTGGTCCCCTCCCCAAAGGAAGGAACATATCAGCATCAGGAAAATGAGGGTTCTACATCTAGCTCTACTACTAGCTCTACTTTTAGCTCTACAGACTTTCCTCTCCCTGTTTAAGCCTTGACCTCTTAGGATCTTTACAGACAATACCACTGTCCTTTGGTATATATGCACGGAGGCAGGCACAGAATCTTGTCTTCTGTGCCACCTGGCCATCAAGGTTTGGGAATTGGTTACTCAATGCAGAGTGACTCTACATGCTGTGTACCTTCCTTTGGCTCAGAACTCAGTGTCAGATGCATTAAGCACATCTATTACACAGTCTCACGAGTGGATGCTTCACAGGGATGTGTTCGTGGATCTAGTTCACTGGTGTGGAACTCCAGAAATGGATGCGTTTGCCTCCCCTATGAACCGACAACTTTCTCGCTTTTGTGCAAGGGCCCCTCACCCTCAAGCGTGGAAGGTGGATGCTCTATCCTTCTCATGGAAGGGATGTTTCCCTATGCATTTCCCCCCTTCCTATTAATTCAGAAAGGCCTGTTGAAAATTTTACAGGAGAAACCCAGAATCTTGCCTTGTGGTCAAGACAGCCCTGGTTCCCTCTTCTTCTGCAATTAGCCAGAGGTCATCACTACAAGTTACCTCACCAGATGGACCTGCTCACTCAGGACAGGGGATCATTGATTCACCCCCATGTGTCAACCCTACAACTAACCTTGTGGGTGAACAACTTTTGATCCCTTTAAGGCATCTATTTTCTAAGGACGGGCTATGGGATGTTCATCGTGTTTCACTGTTGCAGTCATTATACTTGGGTTATCCTGCTGGTAGGCGACCCGTAGTCGGCCCGAGTTCCAAAGTCTTGGTCTGGCGTCGGATGCTGTCACATCTTCCCTGACGTCAGTGCGCCAGGGGTATAAAAGTTGCAACCGATGCCATTTTCTCCAGTCTTTCTTGCCGCGCGGTGCCCGAAGCAAAAGCAGTTCGCAAGTGCCGGTCGGCCGACTCCTGAGATTTTCAAAATTGAATTTCAGAACCGAAGTCTTCAATAAAGCTAAGTACCCTAGAAACTTTTTCTTGCTCCAGACCGATGTCAGTAAAAGTTAATAATTGTATTTCTTGTGGGAAGCAAATACCTCATAAGGACTTCCACTCTTACTGCATTCCTTGCCTAGGCCCTGACCACGACATTACTAGTTGTCGGTTTTGTGCTAGATTCAATGAACGCACTATTAAACGTCGGTTTGATTTTTGCCTTACATTATTTTGGACGACGATTTAATTATATAATGCCGTCGGAACAACCGACGACCGGAATGTACAAAAAACGCAAAGACAAAGAAAAAGACAGGCATCTGAGGTCCAAAACCGACGACGAAGCCTCTTCTAGGCCAGTCGCCGGTTCTCAGTGAGGCGCTTTCGCAGCCCCTGACACCCACTACCTCATAGCCACAGGCCGTAACCAACAGCCAAATGGAGACACCGAGGCCTGTGGAAACTCAAGGTATTGGGCCTGCGGAAACTATTCCCTCAGATGGGTCCAGAGCCGCTGAGCAGGCATTGGCTTCTGAGGGTGTTTTCAGACCTTCACAGCTTACAGTTAAGGCTACTACAGCAGCAAAGGCAAAGTCAAAAACACCGTTAAAGACAAGGAAACAAGTGCAACATTCTCCAGAACAGTCATCCATGCCAAAGAAACAGATGCTTAAAATGGCCGAAGACCTTATTACTGTAATCAGGGGCTCCCATCCCCCTCCTGACAAAAGGCCTGGGCAAGACACTGATTATGATACCTCTGACCAGGTTTCCATTTCCTCTGATCGTTGTTCTGATCAGGGCTGTTCTCTTCCTCTGATTCCTCTTCAGATCAGGGCTGTTCTCTTCCTCTGATTCCTCTTCAGATCAGGGCTGTTCTCTTCCTCTGATTCCTCTTCAGATCAGGGCTGTTATCTTCCTCTGATTCCTCTTCAGATCAGGGCTGTTCTCTTCCTCTGATTCCTCTTCAGATCAGGGCTGTTCTCTTCCTCTGATTCCTCTTCAGATCAGGGCTGTTCTCTTCCTCTGATTCCTCTTCAGATCAGGGCTGTTCTCTTCCTCTGATTCCTCTTCAGATCAGGGCTGTTCTCTTCCTCTGATTCCTCTTCAGATCAGGGCTGTTCTCTTCCTCTGATTCCTCTTCAGATCAGGGCTGTTCTCTTCCTCTGATTCCTCTTCAGATCAGGGCTGTTCTCTTCCTCTGATTCCTCTTCAGATCAGGGCTGTTCTCTTCCTCTGATTCCTCCTCAGATCAGGGCTGTTCTCTTCCTCTGATTCCTCCTCATATCAGGGCTGTTCTCTTCCTCTGATTCCTCCTCATATCAGGGCTGTTCTCTTCCTCTGATTCCTCCTCAGATCAGGGCTGTTCTCTTCCTCCCTATGAGGACTCTGATGATGAAGAGTCCATTCCTTCAGCCTCACCGCCCGAGGATTATTCTTTTGGGGAAACCCTGCACACCATGAGGGAGCATTTCCATTGGGAGAGCCAGGATTACTCAGAATCCAAGTAAAGGCTCAGATTTCCTTTTATTGCCTCAGCACAGGCCCCTGGCTTTCCCCCCTGTGCTTGATATTGTAGATGTTTTTTCTGAATCCAGTCTGTCTCCTGATTCTTTACCCCCTGCACCAGTCAAGCCAGACAGGTACTACAGGGTCCCTGACTCTCATAAATCTCTTTACAAAAACCCCGCTGCAGACCCAGAAACAATTTCTCAGGGTCCCAAGGGGGTTAAGGCTTCCACTGCCAAAAATCCTGTCCCCTCAGATAGGGATTCCAGAGCTCTGGACAGATGGGGGAAAAAAGTTTACACTTCTGCTACTTTAGCTGTAAGAGCTTTAAACTGTCAGTTTCACATGTTTAAATATCAACAGTACCTCATGTCATTGTTAAAGCAGAAAATGGTTACAAATATAGAAAGTCTTGACAGTAAAGAAATGCAGGATTTATTGCATGCAGTTGAACAAGTGGGAAAGCATACTCTGCAATGTGGTTTTGATTCATTAGAGGCTTCTTGTAGAGCCGCAGTTACAGGCTCTGTCATTCGAAGGCATGCTTGGTTGAAAGAACAAAGTTTACCTGACCATGTTAAAGTAAAATTATTGGATGCTCCACTACAGCATGATACTTTATTTGGTGTTAAGACAGAAGAGGTGTTAAAGAAAATGGAGGATAAAGCAAAGTCAATGCAAACGGTGAAAGATTTCTTACAGGTTCAACCACCTAGATTTAGCAGAAACTGGCCTTCAAAAAATTGGTCCTTTCCAGTGTCAGACAGGCCACAAAGAGGCAGATGCAGATGCCCAAGAGGCAGATCTCAGCCCCAAGGCTCCTACAGACCTAAACAATGGGGTGCATCAGCCCCCAAAGGAGGAGAAGACAAATCACAACCTTACAGGAAACAGTCACAATGACTTCCCTCTGCAAATACCAAGCTCTTAACAGTTGATAGCACCCCTAGGGGGAAAGCTAACACTTTTCTCAAAAAATTGGCACATGATCACCCAAGACCAATGGGTGCTGAATATAGTTTCTCAGGGAACAGGTTCCACTTCCACACGCTTCCAAAACCAAAAGGTATGCCAAACCTGCCACAAAACCAATGGGCAGAGGCACAAAAACAAATTGCTGCTCTTATGGATATGGGAGCTATTCAAAAAGTTCCACAAGAAGAACAGAGACAAGGATTTTACTCAAGACTTTTCTTAGTACCCAGAAAAGACAAAGCCCGGAGACCAGTACTGGACCTGTCAATCCTAAATACTTTCCTGGATGTTCCAAAATTCAAAATGTTAACACTACAACTTCTGCCCATGCTGGGCAAGGAGGCTCGGCTAGTTACTTTGAATCTCAAGGAGTCATACCTGCACGTCCCAATCAGACAATCGTGCAGAAGATACCTCCGATTTATAGCAGGCTCAATGCATTACCAATTCTCTGCACTGCCCTTTGGCTTATCCACTGCGCCCAGGGTCTTCACAAAATGCCTGGCACCAGTAATTGCATTTTGCAGACAAAAAGGAATTCAAATATATCCCTACTTGGATGACTGCCTTATTCAAGCAGAGAGCAAGGACATTCTTCTAAAGCACCTGGCGTTTGTAAAAAGATTGCTAATTTGCCTAGGGTACATAGTAAACGAAAATAAATCAAAACTAGTGCCGTCTCAAGAGATAATATTCCTGGGTGCAAGCTTAAATACAACTGCCCAGATGGCTTGTCTCACACCAGACAAACAAAGGCAACTGACTCATTACTTTCAAATGATGGCAACAAAGACCCAGCTCCCTGCAAGAAAAATTCTGCAGGCCCTGGGTTTCATGGCGTCCTACATTCTACTAATTCCATATGCAAAATTGTATATGAGGAAACTACAATGGTATCTAAAAAGTGTTTAGACTCAGCATTGTCACAGCCTAGAGACAATCATAACCTTGATTCCCTGCCTACAACAGGAGTTTCGATGGTGGTCCCAGGCCTGTCATCACAACAAGAGACAGCCTTTCACCTTACCTACAGCCAGGCAGACAATAACAGCAGATGCATCGGATTATGCCCGGGGAGCACATATGGCAGGAAAATGTATTCAGGGCACGTGGCCCAAGGAACAAATGCATCTTCACATCAATCAAAAAGAGATGCTAGCTGTACAGAATGCCCCGACAGCCTTCAAGGACCTAATACATCCAGGACAACTATTAATAAATACAGACAATACCACAGTTATGGGGTACATAAACAAGCAAGGGGGCACACTACCCCCTATGCAGACAAGCCATGACTTTGTGGAACACAGCACTGACCTACCAGGTACATCTGCAAGCACAATTCCTGCCAGGAACAAAAAATATACTGGCAGACGAACTAAGCAGAAATCTCATGGATCCTCATGAATGGAAGCTAAATCCACAAGTGTTCAACATGATAACAGGGGAATGAGGACGCCCAGACATAGATCTTTTTGCCTCCCCTCACAATTGCCAAATACAGAAATTTTGCACAAGAACTCATCACTCTCAAGCATGGAAAGTGGATGCTCCATCATTCAGCTGGAAAAACCTGACAGTCTATGCCTTCCCTCCGATGCCTCTTCTCACCAAGGTGCTTCTAAAAGTCAAACAAGAGAGGCCAAAAATGATCCTGATTGCACCAGACTGGCCACGCCAGCACTTGTACCCAATCCTAAAGACTTTGTCCCAAGGACCACTTTGGCCTCTAACTCAAATCCCGCATCTTCTGACACAGCAAAATAATCAGATTCTGCACAGTCAACTCAGAACCTTAAACCTGGCAGCATGGCAGATAATGTAGCCAATCAGACTGCACCTCTCCCTAAAGCTGTTATGGGTGTAGTTTTGGAAGCCAGGAGGCCCAGCACTAGGAAATCTTATGCAGAAAAATGGAAGAGATTTTGTGCTTGGAACCAGGCACAAGGGCTCGACCCACTGCCCCCTAATATATCTCAGATTTTGCAATACCTGACTGAGATGTTGGACAAAGGCCTATCTTTTTCTTCGATTAAAATCCATGCTTCTGCCATTTCAGCTCATTACAATACGGATCCTCCTATTTTTTCACATCCTCTACTACGACAGTACCTCAGAGGGGCAAAGAATACAAGACCCCCTAGGAGAGCACCAGTACCTAATTGGGACCTCAATTTTGTTTTAGAAAAACTAACACTGCCTCCGTTTGAACCAGCCAGCACTGCTGATCTAAAATACTTGTCATGGAAAACTGCTCTGCTCCTAGCAATAACTTCAGCAAGAAGAATCTCAGAGTTACAGGCATTGATAGCTGTGGAACCTTTCCTCATCTTTCATCAGGACAGGGTTTCTCTCAGGACAAACCCAACATTCATGCCAAAAGTGGTTTCCAATGTGGCCTTAAATCAAACCATTCATTTGCCTACTTTCTACCCAAATCCCCAGAATAAAGGAGAAAAACTTCTGCACGCTTTGGATATACACAGGCAGCTACGATTTTACTTGGACAAAACAAAAGCTTTCAGAAAAACTGAGCAACTGTTTGTAGCATATGCTGCAGGATCACAAGGAAAGCATATTACAAAGCAGACAATCTCCAAATGGATAGGACAATGCATCCGCTTCTGTTATGCACAACATGGCAAATCTGTGCCTAAGGGCATTAGGCCTCATTCCACCAGAGCAGCAGCTTTCCTCAGAGGGGTACCAACCAAAGACATTTTAGAAGCTGCAACCTGGAGCTCAGTGCACACTTTTACCAAGCACTACCACCTACCTCTCTACTCCAAATCCAGAGCAGGCTTTGCCACTGCAGTTCTGCAGGGCTTGTTAGCCTTGCCAAATCCAATCTAGACCCAGCCAGCCAACCTCAGCTTTGGGATTCTACCCAAGTGTAATGACTGCAACAGTGAAACATGATGAACATAGTACAGTTGTGTACCTACCACAAATGTAGACGTTCTAGTGTATTCACTGTTGCAATCCAGGTTACCCACCCACCATCCCCCTCTTTGCTGGGACTAGTCTGTACTTCTCAACTCTATATAACCTATGTGGTGTATTTGCTTGTAGATGAAGGAAATGTTTATAGCAATATATGCATGGTTGTTTGGCATATTTTTATCTTTTCAGCCTTCCTATCTGGGGGCACCTGACATCTGGGGCAAGAAAAACTGAAGAAAATGGCGTCTGTTGCAACTTTTATACCCCTGGCGCACTGACATCAGGGAAGATGCGACAGCAACTGACGCCGGACCAAGACTTTGGAACTCGGGCCGACTACGGGTCGTCTGCCAGCAGGATAACCCAAGTGTAATGACTGCAACAGTGAATACACTCGAACATCTACATTTATGGTAGGTACACAACTGTACTTTTTGCAGGAGGCCAGGAAACCCAATACTAGAAAATCTTACATTTCCAAGTGGAGAACAATTTCTATTTAGTGCCAAAAAAGGAAAGAGCATCCCTTTGCTGCGGGCATTCCCTTAGTACTTTCTTACCTGAGTGAGTTGCTCAACAGTGGGCTTTCCTACTCCTCCGTTAAAGTCCATTGTTCTACTTTGCCTTCCAGGTTAGAAGTTAAGCTTTTTATTAAAGGTGTCCTACATTTAAGACTCCCAGGAAACCAGTTCCTCCTCCTTGGGTTCTTAACTATGTGTTAGAAAAACTTACTCAGGCACCTTTTGAACCAGCAGCTTCTACTCTAAAGTTTTGCACATGAAAAACTGTGCTTTTAGTAGCCTTAACCTCTGCTGGAAGGGTATCTGAGATTCAGGTATTGATGGCTGCCCCTCCTTTCATAGGTTTTCATAGGGACAGAGTATCCCTGAGAATTATTTCAAGCTTCATGCCCAAAGTGGTGAATGAGTTGTCTCTTAATCAGTCTATCCAATTGCCTATCTTTTTCCCTTCTCCACAATCCCCCATTGAGAGGATTTTGCATACCTTGGATGTCCATAGACAACTCAGATTTTATCTTGTCTTTTTTTCTCCTTTCCTTTCATCCCAGGGCTTTGTGTTTGCCTGTATCCAAACAAACCATTTCCACATGGATCTCTAAGACTATTGTGTTTTGCTATGAATCCCATGAGAAGTATTTATTAACATCCATTAAGGCCCATTCCACTAGATCAGTGGCATCCTCAGGAGTCTTCTGTAAAGATCTAGATGCTCATTCCATCCTGGAAGCTGCCACTTGGTCATCGGTTCATACCTTTACAAACACTACAAAGTGGACATTGTTTCCAGGTCCAGGACAGGTTTTGCAAGGACAGTCCTCCATGGATTCCTGGAAAATACTTCTTCTTAGCTTTTCCCTACTCTGCCTCTGTCCTGGGTTCCCTTTCAGGTTTGGCACTCTCCCATATGTAAAGAATGCTGCAACATCGAGTAGAAGGACTTAGAGTAGTTGTGTAAAATCTTACCATAACCATAGATGTCCTCTTCTGTGTTACAGTTTTCTATCCCTCCCGCCTTCCCCCCTACAACTTGCTGTTTCCTAAGATGATCTCCTTGGGCTCCTTTTGGACTCCTTTCCATATGGGACTTTCTTATTCTGAAGGTTGTATGTGTAGACATCCCTCTTATGGCTGACATTGTCTGTACCGTCGTGCAACGTCCCACTTACGGGCAGTGTCTCTAAGCTTTTGTATACAGGCTGGACGTTGGGTCGATGGGCAGAATACAACCCATATGTAAAGAATACTGCAACATAGAAGAGAAGGACATCTGTGGTTATGTTAAGACTTTACACAATTACTCTTTATGGCTAATTAACTTTGCTGATGATTGCAAACTGGAGAGGTTATCATATCCAACTCTTAGAATGAAATTCTCCAGCAAAAACTTTATCAAACTAGTACTTATTGTATTAATCATGGGCTTAGCCTCAACACCTTGAAATGTAGCATCGGCTCCTTTGGTATATGTAGGATCACTATCGCTTATTATATAGATAATGTTCCACTTAAAATTGACATAGTGATCGTGGACACGAGTAAGCATGTTGATAGGAGTCTCCTTTGACCACTATGTTGCTGTAAAGGTTAGAGTGTCTATCTACCTTGTACTACTTATCTTTTGTGGTATTTCATCAAGGCCCAAAGAAGTTATAGTCCCAGTTTATTCACCCCTATTAAGCCTGTCATTGAGTATAATGTACCCTTCAGCATGTACTTTACTAACCATTTAAACTAACTCGGGAGACCTCAACATTTCCTTACCAAAAAGATCTTGGGTCTCTGTACCCTTAGTGAAGTGGACTAAATGTCTTGTTGTGTCACTCAGAGTCAGACTCCTGAGAGGTGATCCCTGCTTAGTCTTATGAATGACTCTCTGAAGTCCTTTACCAAACAGAAGCAGTGGTAAAGCAAACACCCAGTCCAGAGACCAAAAGTACCACATCAACAACACCAAATGACGTGATGGCTACCTAACCTAGCCCCTGTTTCTGGAATAAGCAGCCCTTACTATTAAGCAGGATGCTTCATTAGCAAACTTTAAAACCACTGTGGATGAAATACTGGATGATTGTAGGGAAAGTCTGGTTAATGGGGAACATTTTTAATCTCCCATCAGTACTGAGGTATGCAACTGAGCTTCTGGATGGTCTCCTTTTGGCCACAGGCTGAGTAAGAACCTATGAAGTGCTGCTACGTATATGACGAATTCTGTATCTTTCTGAACAATGTCGAATCTTGATCTTGTTTGTGTATGACCTCTGTTTACTGCTGTGCCCTAGCACTCAGGACAAAATCAAAGCAGTAACATTCATCCTGTTTTAAACTATGTTCACTATGGACTTTCAAAGTTTTGTTTCAGTGGATATGGTGTTTGTGTGTGAGAATGGTTTAGTTTGCACACTGTCTCCAGCCTAACCCTTCACAGGGTATTCCTCTCCTTTTCAGAAAAGAATGGGTCTGTATCTCAAGTAATTGGTAGTAACCAATCCAGGCATAGTCAATGGGGAATCAACCATAATGTCCTGCTGTACTGCAAGGTCTTGGGTTTTGCATGCATGGTGATCTTAGAGGCTTTGTAAATGTAAGGTTCTAAGGATGTAGCCCAGAGCTTTAGTCACAATGCCATGTAGAATTTTAGTTTGGGCTGAGTTCAGTACATCGTGCCCCTAACAAATGTTCCTCTTGCAACTCCATATACCCTTCATCTTTACGAGCAGCAAGCATATCTCTGGTCACAAAGGCTGTCATATCTCTGATCACAAAGGATGACCCAATCATATCTCTGATCACAAAGGCTACCCCCGTATCTCCAACATTCCACTGTCTTGCACCCTGATCAGCACTGAAACATGGTCACAAGTGGCAGTTGGAAATTGTATCCTTGCACATTCAGGCCTGCCTCTGGCTTTGTACTACTGTTTTTAACTATATGTCTTTTATTAGTTCTGTCATCCTGGTTCTCACCTCTAAAAGTTTTTTCCTCTTTTTTTTTTTTTTTTTTTTACCCTAGTGGAATAGTACAAAAAAGCAGGAATGTTTTATTCCCTGCCACCATATAAGTTGAATAACATTTTTGGAAACATCTATTTATGTCCACAATTCGTGGTTTCACTGTATTTTCAGATATTATTTCAGATAACCTTCCCTGCTATGTGCCAGTGTCCTGCGGAAGACTGTCAGCAGCAGATCATTTTTGCAGTCATCTTGGGTAGTGTAAATGTGCTGAAGATTTGCTTCAGGTTTTCCTCTTTTATGCAGTTAATGTACATTTGTATAGCTTCCACGTTGCCTAAAATGTACTTGTGTATTTGAGGGGGCATGTGGTAGTAGCTGTCTTTTGAGACGTTTTTGTTGCGTCTCTGTTTTGTAAGATTTTTTGTTTGTATAGGTTAACACTGTAGTAAAAAGAGTTGAGAAGTAATGGTTTGCAATAGGTGGCAGGTACACTTCTACATGTTGTCTTCCAATCGGTAGTCACCACTGCTGAGCAAATAAATGTACTTCATTCAGCTTTAACACATTACAGACCCTGTGATGGAAAAAAAGGAATCTGGGGCAGTGACTAAAACAACAAAGCATCTGCTGCCCACCAGTGGTCATAGCCAAATATAACGTAAGAAAAAAAAATGCTTCACCTGTTTGTTAGTCCTCTGGAAAGCAGCCAAATGTTAGTTACAATCGCTTATTCTTTGCTACCTCTGATTGCATTGTTTTGCCTTTTTCTCAGTGCAGTCACACACTACTCCCCACATTTTTACTGGATTTCTAAATGTACTTTCTTGTGGTTAGGTGAACACCATAATGTGCAGTGCTATGCCTTAGAGTGGTTTATGCATGCAATATGTTAAAAACAGGCAATATTTGTGTCCGTGTCGGCCTTTATTGTACATGGACAAGACATCGTGTTGCCATTACTTATCACACATGAATAACACCAGTACAGTAATATAGAATGCAACAGTAGACAGATGAGTTAGTTTTAGGGTAATCAGAGTATATGTATTGTTAGGGTGTTCTATTTCATCAGATCAAAATAGTGTTGGAGATGAACTACTATCAGGTTAGTAGAATACTAGGACGTTTGTTGATACTTATCTTTTGCAAACAGGCTTATGTTCAAAAACTGTAGTTACGATGTGTCATCACAATCCATCTCTACACTTTTACACTGACTTGCACCTTTTCTCTGTAGACTTATGTGCAACAGATTATTTCTATCCTGTGGCTAGTGAAATAACAATTAGCAGTCACTAAAAGTCACACCTTTTGCAAACAGACATGTGGTGCATCATTTGTATAGTGTGCATATTTAATACAGGCTTTGAGCTGTTAGCAAGCTGCTCCCTGTAGTCCGTGGTTTGATTCCCTCAGCCTCCATTTACCTACTTTGTGACTTTAAGAAAGTCAGTCACTTAACTAGATGGTGCTCCTAGGCTAAGTGTAAAAAAGGTGCACTTGGATCATCGCTGTACCCCAGTTAAGCAATATAAATAAAAAATAAAATAAAAATAGTAGTGGCATCCAATAGACACGGCTAACATAGTGCTTCATACCATATAGCCTAGTTCCACAGAGCTGTCTATAACAGCTGCCACACCAGATGCAAATACAGTGGTAGATATTTTTTACCTAAAACAATATTTTTATTGGATATGATGGGGGGTGCACAGTGACACAGCGAACAAATTACTCTCCCTTTTTTATTTACTTCCTTATTGCTGTCTAATTCTCTTCCCTGACTTTCTCTCTAAATATACCATAAGCCTGTTTTTCCCTTGCTTCATTTTGCAATTCCTATTTGTATTAGACTAACGTACCTTTAATTTTTCTACAAACTGTCTAAAATTTCTTTAAATATTAAACAATTGTCATCTACCTTGTATTGTTTCTTAACCAATGTTTTTATATTATGTTTAAGTTGTTATAATTGTTTAAACTACAGATGTTTTTGTTCTATTTTTGAAGATTGTAATGTTGTTGTTCTTAAAATGTTTTGTAATAATTTGGAGCTTTTCTCCCCAGGCCTCCACTGAAAATGGGTTTTTACCCAGTCATACTTTCCCAGTAATTAAATGTCAATAAATAAATAAATTAAATGAATGTCCTCACTGTGTCAGTGTGGGTTTGCCCGGGTGATACAGTTTCCTCCCACATTCTAAAGATATGCAGTAGGTTGATTGGACACTGTAAATAGGCCATAGGTGTGAGTGTGCATGTGTGTGGTGTGCAAAAACTGCTGTGGCAGGGCAAGCAAACTGGCGGTATAAACCGTGGCTCTAGATGATTGTCACTGTTGAAGTGACACCTCAACCCCATGTGCAAATAATGGGAAAACGGGGGGGTGGATGGATTGTTGGATATGGCTAGTGATACATTATATTTACTGTGGATTGCCAAGCATGCTCCTTTTCAGATCTACATTGGCTGTATATGGGTTCCAGTGTGTAGCTAGCAAGACATTTCCCTGCCAGCTACATCGCCGAAACTAAATGGCCACAGCAGCACTTTGCCGTAGTGCAATATTGCTGAAAAGCATAGCCGCTGCAGCTGTAATCTATGAACGGAAATATTATAAATGGTGGCGATCCTTACAGACAGCTGTCCAGCTGTATTCAAGCAGAGACTGCTGTACTGGATATGTAACCCATTCCTTATTCTCATTCAAGGAATGCATTTGTTTAATTATTTATTTATTTTGTTGTCAGACGTCCGACAAGAAAGTAAACAAATAATTAAATAAATGCATTCCTTGAATGAGAATAAGGAATGGGTTACACATCCAGTACGGCTGTCTCTGCTTGAATACAGCCGGACAGCTGTCAGTAAGGATCGCCACCATTTATAATATTTCCGTTCATAGATTACAGCTGCAGCAGCTATGCTTTTCAGCCATATTGCACTATGGCAAAGTGCTGCTGCGGCTATTTGGTTTTGGCGATGTAGCTCGCAGGGAAATGTCATGCGAGCTACATGCCGGAACCCGTTGTATATACGTGTGTGAAAGCTTGTAGTGTGTCTTTTTATTCTAATTTTGTAATAAAGTGGGATTCCTTGTTTATTCCTTGAAGATGGTTAAGGCATTTGGTACTGTTTTACTGGCTTAGAATTTGACTGTTTGATCTACTCTTGATTTTTGGAGGCCTCTTTCAGAATACCCATTCTATAACTGGAATGCTGTTTGTGCCATTAGTTGTACAACATGTAACTCTGAAGAGCTGTTTGACCACTGTACATTTCCACAAATGACCCTCGAGAAAATTACTTGAGTTCATAGTAATATATGTAAATGCTTGGTTTTATAAGTGATTATAAGTGACACAGCAGTGTACAGTGCATGTACCTCTAAACTGATTATGCATAGCCCTTGCATTTCTATTTGTTTACAGATTTGTAAAACATCAAAATATATTTTTTCCACTTGACAAATACAGTGTAGAGTGAGAGACAGACAACTCATGCCTGAGGTTATCTTGCACTCAGCACTTCACTCATAACTTCCGTGTGATTTCTTAGCTAAGGTATGTGCCTGATGGACTGGCCCTCCGGATCAGTCTCATATAAAGTCCAAAGCACTTATCTAATAAAACTGGTGTTGCAACAGTTAAACGTACAGTTCACTCATAATTAGTTTATTTTTATTTCCTCCAGTGGCTTTTAACTTGCTTTTCTATAACCATCAACCATTTCTCAGTCTCGGCTGGTGCTACTTTAATAATTTAGCAGCTTGCCCTGAAGTCGGGGGGGGGGGTGCTAAAACTTGTACTTTTATTTATTTAAAGATGTACCTCAATGAATGGTAAGGTTGTCAGATGCCGTGATACAACACACAACTTGAGTATGAAGTGTTTTTAGTTTTTTAATCACTTGTTAATTTAGATTTCGTTTTTATCTTTTCCACTCTTCTTCTTCTCGTATACTTTCTCCCTCAGTGTCACCTGATCCTGGAGGCACACACCTGCAACTGCATCAAACCGTATGGTGACACTAAATGCTAAACAAACAAAAAAAAGCTTCAATAATGCTAATAAATCATGTCGTGAACAGGCAAAGTGGTAATATGTCAATGAAGGAAAAGCAAGGCTGAAGATGGAAACGTGTTGCCAAACGCAGCAGATCTGAGTAGTACGAAAAAAAGTGATTATGAAGTGATTCTTAAATGTTTACATAAACACATTCCATGATTCAGCCTTTCTGAAGCCACAGAGGGGTACCATTCCAAAGTTTGCTGACGCAAAACTGTCGCCAAACCTGTATGAATGATAGGGATTTGCACCTGGTGAGTGTGCACTGAAGATAGATTTTAGGTGAGGTTTACCATTCTATTATTGAGGAAACAGAAGGGAATGTAGGACAGTAAAGGAGTTTTTGTGCATGTTTCTGATGGTTCATATATACAGTATGTTCATTTTCAGAGCAGCAAACGTCATAGAAATATAAATGAGTACCTACTGATCAGCCTGACACAAAGCGAGTGTTCTGTTACAGGTTATAGAACTATAAATGAGTCCCCACTGATCAGCCTGACACAAAGCGAGTGTTCTGTTACAGGTTATAGAACTATAAATGAGTCCCCACTGATCAGCCTGACACAAAGCAAGTGTTCTGTTACAGGTTATAGAACTATAAATGTGTACCTACTGATCAGCCTGACACAAAGCGAGTGTTCTGTTACAGGTTATAGAACTATAAATGAGTACCTACTGATCAGCCTGACACAAAGCGAGTGTTCTGTTACAGGTTATAGAACTGTAAATGAGTACTTACTGATCAGCCTGACACAAAGCGAGTGTTCTGTTACAGGTTATAGAACTATAAATGAGTACCTACTGATCAGCCTGACACAAAGCTAGTGTTCTGTTACAGATTATAGAACTGTAAATGAGTACCTACTGATCAGCCTGACACAAAGCTAGTGTTCTGTTACAGGATATAGAACTGTAAATGAGTACCTACTGATCAGCCTGACACAAAGCTAGTGTTCTGTTACAGGTTATAGAACTGTAAATGAGTACCTACTGATCAGCCTGACACAAAGCTAGTGTTCTGTTACAGGTTATAGAACTGTAAATGAGTACCTACTGATCAGCCTGACACAAAGCGAGTGTTCTGTTACAGGTTATAGAACTGTAAATGAGTACTTACTGATCAGCCTGACACAAAGCGAGTGTTCTGTTACAGGTTATAGAACTATAAATGAGTCCCCACTGATCAGCCTGACACAAAGCAAGTGTTCTGTTACAGGTTATAGAACTATAAATGTGTACCTACTGATCAGCCTGACACAAAGCGAGTGTTCTGTTACAGGTTATAGAACTATAAATGAGTACCTACTGATCAGCCTGACACAAAGCGAGTGTTCTGTTACAGGTTATAGAACTATAAATGAGTACCTACTGATCAGTCTGACGCAAAGCGAGTGTTCTGTTACAGGTTATAGAACTATAAATGAGTACCTACTGATCAGCCTGACACAAAGCAAGTGTTCTGTTACAGGTTATAGAACTATAAATGAGTACCTACTGATCAGTCTGACACAAAGCGAGTGTTCTGTTACAGGTTATAGAACTATAAATGAGTCCCCACTGATCAGCCTGACACAAAGCGAGTGTTCTGTTACAGGATATAGAACTATAAATGAGTACCTACTGATCAGCCTGACACAAAGCTAGTGTTCTGTTACAGATTATAGAACTGTAAATGAGTACCTACTGATCAGCCTGACACAAAGCTAGTGTTCTGTTACAGGTTATAGAACTATAAATGAGTCCCCACTGATCAGCCTGACACAAAGCGAGTGTTCTGTTACAGGTTATAGAACTATAAATGAGTACTTACTGATCAGCCTGACACAGAGCAAGTGTTCTATTACAATTTCGGCCCATTTTACTTGATAAAAAAGTGCTAAGTTTTGAGTACATCAGATGTTTTAGATGTGCTTATTCCTAAAATGTGTTACAATCACAGAGAGACGTATTAAAAGCCAGTCATCATACGTCCAGCTGCATGAAAATACATGATACTGACCAAACTGTGAGACGTGAAATCTGTATGTTTCTGTGTGTGTCTGATTTGGAAGGTGGGTAGTCAGTAAAGGTGATTATTAATTGCAGAAATGAGATGGTAGAACTATTGAGCATATGCTAATTACTGACACTGATTGATGACATATGCAGTGTTGAAATCATTACAAGTAAGTCAGTGCTGTTAAGTATATCTGTGATGATGCTGATGTGGTAGGAGAAAATGTAAATATCCTGAGGTGACTTTGGACATATCATGCCACCCCCCCCCTTAGTAGCACTTTGGGGGTGCCCCCTCGTCTGTGGTGGTTTTGTTCTAAGTTTGAACTTGATTAAATTGATAAATATTAGACAAAAGTTATATTGTCTAGAATAAATTGTCATGACATATGTATTTTGTTTGTTTATTTTCTTTTCTTGATTAAGTTAGTCCCGCTAGGAACGGCCTATTTTCAGGTGAGAACCAATGAGATATTTGTACTGACTAGGTGGAAGGAGAAAATGTAAATGTCCTAAGGTGACTTTGGACATAGCATGCTCCCCCTTAGTAGCACTTTGGGGATGCCCCCTCGTCTGTGGTGGCTTTGTTCTAAGTTTGAACTTGATTAAATAGGATTAAATTGATAAATATTAGACAAAAGTTAAGACAAATATTGTCTAGAATAAATTGTCATGATATATGTATTTTGTTTGTTTATTTTCTTTTGTTGATCAAGCTAGTCCCGCTAGGAACGGCCTATTTTCAGGTGAGAACCAATGAGATATTTGAACTGACTAGGTGAAATTTGTCCAGTACACTGGAGAAATTTGCTTTATCTTTTCGCTGATTGCCAGGTAAAGTTTTACATCCAACTGCACTAAAAACCATCTTATGCATATTGGTTTAATGTCTGATCTGTTAGACTGCACCTCAGAAGTGTAGCACTCCACTTATTGCTGCACTGCAGTGTCACTACTTGAAAGTAAATCAAAAGCAGTCTGTGTAGGAAAAGAGTCCACAGCCTTCTTCCCATAATCAAAAGTAGGTGTGTTGTCTGTTGAGCCACTGCAACTGACAGCAGGTATAGCCAGTTATCATAACATCAACAACTGTGGCTCAGTGAGATGGGGAGATATAAAGGCTGAAGCAGAGCCTCGTAAGAAATTATATATGTATTTAGGTCTATATAGTTACAGATGTTAAGGGACATTTAGGCAGAATTCACAAGGTCTTCTTCCTGTTCATGGGGCAGAGACCACAGGTGGCAATAGGCTGATGATGGAAGTCAGAATTCAGTATTCATTGCTTTGTGTCTGGGCTGATGAGCTGTAAGGTGTAGCCAAGCTATTACTTTTCAGTTCTTTCACAAGGAAGTAAAATTCCATCTTTCTCTTGAAAGGAAGTTGGAAAATAAAAGTGAGTCATGTTCTCTTTCTGATATTACTGGAGGGTTTGTTTTTTATGGGTGTCAGTGATTATACTTTAATGTGGGTAAGAAGCTGTGAGTCGGCAAAAACCCTGATTGCATTTAAGAACAGTATTGTAGCTGTGCTTACCTTGGTCAGATGTTCCATCAGATTGGCTGCAAACCTTTTGGCCCTATGAAATGTATCCGTCAACGCATTTATATCTTTGTATCTATTTATATATCTATTTCAACAGCGAGCAGCAGCTGATCAAGCATAACTAATCAATCGACGGCTGATCAAACAAAGTCAAAAGAAAAAAGCCTTTTTTTATATACACAAATGTACGTGTGTATGTAAAATATGTATGTATTTATTACATCTTGATAACCAGGTGGTGGGGTGGTCAACAGACCCTTTTCAGTGGGCATGCAGAATGGAAAGGTTATTTACGTTAATTAACGGTTGAGATTTTCAAATACAAATTATCGTATGCAAAGTTTTTTTATATTAAATTACAGAACATAGCACTGTATACTAAACATAAAGGTATGTCATTCAAGCTGTGCAAGGTAAGTGATGTGGCAGTTATTAACCATTGTCTTCGAAGCAATTCCAACATGAATTGTTGAACATGGCGTTTTTTTCACTTCACTTTTGAATTAGTCCTAGGGTATTTTCTTGTCTGTCTGGTTGGTATTCTGTTCCGAAGAGAGGGTAGTAGTTTAGCGAAAGCCCTTTCACCTACTGAATCCAGTTGTATTAACTGCTAATAAAGCCCCAAAAAACAAGATGCTTCAGGCAACATATCACTTCATGGAGAAATGTTAGGGCTTTTGTCCTACACACATGCACAGGACTTCAGACATAAAATTATACTGTTAAAGTTCTGTATAGTTCCATTAGATAGAAGCACAGTCAGCCAAGCACCCAGGATGCCCTTAGATCCATGACAGACCTCAGCAACACCGGAGGACATCCTGGGGGGGGGGGGTAAGAGAATGAATGGTAGATCCTCCATGGACATGGAGCACTGAGAACAGGAAATAATGAGATCCAAGGGGACCAAAAAAAAAATTAAAAAAATAAAATATTGTGTAGCCTGAAACATTCAGCTTTTAATTTTTTGATGTGTGTGTTCCATTTATTTAAGTTAATGGTTAACATGTTTACTGGTAATTTCAATTGAAATGTCAGAATTTCAAAAAATGACAGGTGGTTGTGGTACAACAAGGAGTTGTTTGCCCTTTAACCACTATGGTGTTATCTTGGAATTGTTATATACAAGTAACAAGGTGGCTTGCTCCCTGCAAAAATGATGTTTAATTTTTTTATTTTTGCTTTTTCAATATTGTGAGATTTGATCTTGTGAGATCCATATTATCACATTCAAACATTTGAATGTTCATTGTCATGCCATAGATGTAAGTATATACATCAGTAAGATTGCTGACATAGCAAGAGGGGAATATGCCCTTTCCCCTCTGTTGTGCTGCTTCAGAGTTGGTGTGTGTGTGTGTGTGTGTGTGTGTGTGTGTGTGTGTGTGTGTGTGTGTGTGTGTGTGTGTATATATATATATATATATATATATATATATATATATATATATATTTATATATACATATATATATATATATACTGTGGTGGTGGTGCTGTGGTAGCGTTGTCGCCTCACAGTTGGACGTTGCCTGTTCGATCCTCAGTTAGAGCATCTTCTGTGTGGCGACATGCATGAGCGGGCGTTCCTTCGTTGAAGGTTGTACGTTAGGCCCGGCAAGCCAGCACGTAAAACTCTACTGCCAATCATTAGCGGACCGGAGTTCTGCTATGGCGACCCCTAACCGGGAAAAGCCGAAAGACACAAACATATATATGTATGTGTATATATATATATATATATATATATATATATTTATATATATATATATATATATATATATATATATACACACACACACACACACACACACACACACACACACACACACACGAAAGTAGCAAAGTAGAAAGGCTGGTGTCTAGTTGCCCAGCCTGGGTTACCTGGGATAGCTCTATTGACAGAAAGCTGGACGTAAAACCAACCAACCTGCCAAATATGAACTGAGAATTGCTACGCTTAATGTAGGTTCACTGACAGGATGCAGCTTGGAAGTGGATGACATGAAGATACAGAGGAGGCTGGACATCCTATGCATCCAGGAGATGAGGTGGAAGGGCAGTGCAGCAAAGTCACTTGGCTTGGGATCAAGAGTCTACTACTCAGGTGGAGGGCAGGCTAGAAGTGGTGTAGGAATTGTGGTGAGAGAGAGGCTTCAGAAGGCATTAAGGGATATCATCAGAATTAATGACAGACTCATAGCAGTCAGACTCCAGTGTCATGATATGGCAGTATTCATAATCTCAGCCTATGCACCATAGCAGGGTTATGATAGTGAGGAAAAGCGTGCATTCAGATAGCAGTTGCAGGACCTACTAGATAAAGCAGGAGAACATGAATTGGTGTTGATAATGGGTGACTTGAATGCACATATCGGGACAGGCAAAACCAGGATATGAATGAAGAAAACTCCACAGAAGCTGTACTGCCCCAGAAACAGCCTATGATGAGAGAAGAAGAGTAACCCACCCTAGAAGAAGTAGGAACAGCACTAAGGAAGATGAAGTCAGGGAAAGCAGCAGGCTCAGATGAGGTCACAGCATATATGATAAAGATGCTGGGTGAGATAGGGGAGAAATGGCTCCCGAGGGTACTAATAGCAGTGTGGAGCAAAAGGCGTATCCCAGATGACTGGAGAATAAGCATACTCATGCCAATGTGCAAGAACAAAGGGGACATCCATAACTGTGGGCAGTACAGAGGCATCAAACTCCTATCACATTGCATGAAAGTTCTGGAGAGGATGTTTGATAAATGGATACCCAGAGTAGTAGAATGTAAGATAGGAGATTAGCAGTTTGGATTCAGATCAGGATGCAGCACAGTTGACCTGTTGTTTGCATTGAGACAGATACTTGAGAAGAAGCTAGAGATGAGGAGAGAGTCCAACTGGACATTCCTAGACTTGGAGAAAGCATATGACAAGGTCCCAAGAATGCTGATCTGGGCAGTACTGCAGTGGTTTGAAGTCCCAGAAACGTTGGTCAAATTAGTGCAGGCTATGTACAAGGACCCAATGACTCAGTTACGAGCAGTGTTCGGCCTCACAGAGGGGTTCTCAGTGGGAGTGGGTGTACATCAGGATTCAGCTCTGAACCCACTGCTGTTCATACTGGTGATGGACTACATTAGCAAACAGGTTGGAGGGGAGGGATCAACAAAGTTGCTGTATGCAGATGATGTGGCAGTGCAGGCAGACTCTGAGCTAGAACTTCAGCAAAGAATAGGAGAATGGAATGCAAATCTGAAGGCACATGGGATGAAACTAAGCACAGATAAGACGGTGATAATGGCAGCAAATTGGATAAATCAGAAGAAGCTGAGAATAGAGATAGAAGGGAAGGTAGTGCAACAGGTAAACAGCTTCACGTATCTGGGAGGGGTAGTTGAGGAGAAGGGTAGTCTGAATGAAGAGGTCAAAGCTAGAATCAGAGGGGCTGCAGCCAACTGGCATAGAGTATCAGGTGTAGTCTATGACAGAAGAATGCCAAAGAAGCTGGAAAATAAGGTGTACAAGACAGTGTCGTGACCAGTACAACTGTGTATAGTGCAGAAACCTGGGCAGTAAAGGTAGAACAGTTGAAGAAGCTAGAGGTGATGGAAATGAAGTGCCTGAGAAAGGTGGTAGGATGCACACTGTTGGTCAGATGAAGAAATGAGGACATAAGAGCAGAAGCCAGAGTAGCTCCAATTGCAGAAAAGATCAAAGAGAACAGATTATGATGGTTTGGGCACGTTTAGAAAAGCAGAAGACTAGGAAGAAGAACTAATACTGGGTGAGGAAGATTTCAGACAGATGGGAAGAAGGTAAGAGGAAGCGAGGACGTTCAGCAAAGGTGAATGGATTGTATGAAGGAAGATCTGCGACAGTCCGGCATGAGTGTTGAAGAAGGCAAGAGTGTGGCACTGAATTGACAGAGTTGGCGACAACACAATACCCCGACCCCATGTTGAAAAAATGGGGGAGGGGGTGCTACTGCTGATGATGATAAGGAGGATAACACAGAAATGCTGCTCCTAGCCCCCCTTTGGATGACGCAGTATTAGTTCTTCTTCCCAGTCAGTATGCTAAAGACAGCATCTTCTGCTGCCTCAGTGTAAACCTCTTGCTCCAAAGCAAGGGATCACTGATGCACCTAAACCTAATGACCCCCAAGACTGGCAGCTTGAATGATGTAGCTCACATTTCTTTGAGGTACTTGGTGTGCAAGGATGGGCTGACTGTTTTGAGGGAAGCTGTGAAACCAAATGCAAGGAAGTCATACCTAGCTAAATTGAAGAACCTCGCTGTTGCCAAAAGATGGATCAGGACCCAGCACAGACCTTGGTGTCAACGATCCTAAAACCTTTGTAGATCAGGGTTGTCCCTTACCTCTCTGAAGATATATGTCTAATCTCTGTTTCGGCCTGACTGTTTTGGAATCCCTCCTTCCCTTTATTCCAAGTTGATAGTAAATCAATCCCTAGAAGAAGGTTCTACACCTGAGATCTGCTAAGAAAGAACTTACTCCACCGTGGGACTTCAGCTGTGCCCTTGATAAACTGATATTACCCACCACCCTTTGAGGCAGAGGCTTCTGCATCCTTGAAATGATTTTTTTTAACACCTTTATTAAATTATCACGTAAGACATAGGCAAACATACATAAAGATAAAAGAAAGCAAACCATATTAACATACATAAATATAAAAGAAAACCAACCATATTACCGTTTCCAGTTACACACATTTTACACCACATAATGTTCTTTTTTTTTTATAACTGTCATCAGTCCAGCATTATGTAAATTGCTGAAATCCTGCATTCCTTTAAACCTCTGTTTTCCTTCTGAACATTATTGTGTATGTAATGTTCCCACAATTCCCATTTACTTCTATGTAATTTGCTCCTTCCCTTTTCTAAAGATCCCACTTCCAGTTCTTTTATCTCTGTTACAGTTTTCAGTACTTTAAATACAGTCGCTTTAGACTTTGATTTCCATTTTCTAGTATTTGCTTTTTTGGCAGCCACCAGAATTAAACTTAAGATCTTACAACGTCTAGGTATTTCAGATCCTGTGTTCCAGCTCCTTAGTTACACACATTTGTTCACCCAATATCTGACATAATACTCTGTAGGGAATTTTTAAAATTGCCAACTCATAGCACTCCCAGAATATACGTTCCCATTTAACTCTTTTCTTCCCCATCACACCTCCATCATTTGCCATCTACCTGAGGAAAAATTCTTTGAAGTCTGCTTCTGTTATAAAAATAGCCATGCAAACACTTTCAATCAAAAATCCTAAACCTTCAGGACTTTGTTACGTACATGGGAGCCATGTATCCTTGAAATTTTTACCTGAAAAGCCATATTTCTAATAAGTGTTAGTTCTGACAGAAGAAATTCAGAACCACAAGCCCTCATGAGCAAAGAACCCTTTGTAGCTTTCCACAAACACAGGGTCAGGTTACACATCAGTCATCCCTTCATGCTCAGGGTATTAATAGAGTTGTCCTTTAATCAGCCATTTATCTTCCAGTGTTCTACCTTAGATGTAATGTAACTAGTTTATAAAGTGCACTGTTAAGTTTTTTATTTATTTTTTAGACTGTTTGCAGTGATAGTTTTAGTTTATAAAGTGTAGTGTCCCAGGTCAGGGTAGGCCTTCATCTTCCAATGTTCAGGGCAGTAAGGTAGTAACAGCATTGTCCTCAAATCAGACTGTTCATCTGTCAGTGTTCTATCCTGCATCCCAAAACATGGGAGAGAATTTTGTCCTCCTTTGATGTGTACAGACAATTGATATTCTACTTGGGCAGAAAAGAAGACAGTTAAATCAGGATATTGGCTTGTACCTCTTGCACAGGGCAAGGAGGGAAGTCTGCTTGTAAACAGATCTTGTATTTGTAACTGTCACTCGTGTCATGGCAACAAGACTGTTCGTAGACCAGCAATGTCCGAGTCCACTAGATCCGCAGTAGCTACTACTACCTTCCTGTGTTGTCAGGACTCCATCTTTTTTCCATGAAGCTACTTTGTCCTCATTCCGCTCCTTCTGTAACAATTGTAAACTACAGATTTTCTTTCAGTTTTGCTCCGGTCATCCTGCAAGTATTGTTTCAGCCTGCACATCCTCAGAGCCAGCAGCTTGTAGCTTTGTGAGATTTGGGAATATTCCCAAATGTGAAGACTGTTGCAACAGTGAACCATATGACAAACATACTACAGTTATTAGGCATTTACAATAATTCTAAATATTCAGATGTGTTCATTGGTGCAGTACTATCTCCCGTTTTCTTGTCCTGTGGACATCCAGAGACTGGAGTGGGTAGCCAGTCATCCATCCTGTCTCCTTCCCTCTTTTACCCTCTCAAGGTATCCTACCTCCTCAGTTTGACTTAGATTTTGGAGAGGCAACTTTGAGGAGGTCTTAACTGGACTGCTGTCTTTCTTCCCTGTTGTAATACTGTGCATCAGTCACAGGTTCATGGAGACCAGCAGGACAGTAAATAACCAAAGGTAACATGAGTGGATACCCCCCTTTCACCACAAGTATGCAGTCATCTAGGTGGGAGGGTGTCCTTCCAGCCCAGAAGGAAGGGAGGGCTAAGCTCTGGAAGTCAGGCTTTCTGTGTAGAATTCCAAATGAGAAGACTCCTGCTGCACCAGTGAACATAGCTGTCCAGCTGTCTATTATGCTAAGTTTCTGATACAAATGTACTTTCTGCTGGCAGAGACATATATTGTAACTGCCATTGCAAGTGTTTGAGTATTTTTTTGAAAGTAACACACATTGATACGTCTGAGTCAGGGAAATTTTCCTAGACGATTGAAAAAAACACTGTAGTGACAGTGATTTTTAAACCAGTCAAAAAACCAGCTGATCCCATCCAGTAACACCATTTTCTTTAAATATAGATTATAAGGTTCATAGGTTGGCACTAGATTGTCGGCCCTAGGGCCTATACAAGCCTAGCCATAATAATTCCTTGGCTATTTCTTCCCACAATATTTACTTCCCTGGACCCCTGTCTAGCAGGGTGACTGATGTGATCCCTGGGGTTAATTTCCTGTCTCCCATCCAATCGTCAAGGTTCCTTTTGAAGAGGGCCAAAGAGGCATCTGCTTGACATGTATGGGCAGTCTTTTCCAGAGTCTGGGGAGTCTCTGGGTCAAGAACCTATCTTCCAGCATGTTTTGTTCATTGTGATGACAAGGTTTAGATCCCTGGAGCATGTGGCTCTGAGGGATTGGGATTTCTTTAAGTGTAGCATGTCCAACAGCTCTGGGTTTGACATGGCCTTGTATGTTAAGCAGAGATAGCCTCTAAGTAGACAATATGCGACAGAGTATAGCTGGAGTTTTTTTAGACTGTCCGCATAGGGCATCTGCTGTAGGCCTGTGATTCTTTTAGTGAGGTATTTCTGCGGCCTTTCCAGTTGTTGCAGATGTCTTGAGAAGTACATACCAAACGGGGCGTTGTATTCTATAATGGGTCTAATGAGGTATGAGTACAGTGGGACAATGACCTCCTTTTTTCTGGATGAAAAGCCCTTAGTGATGAGGTGTGCCACACAGAAGGATTTCCTGACTGTTGTGGCAATGTGGTTATCGACGGTGAGACCACTGTCCACCGGTGTCCCTAAGTCTCTTATCACACTTTCGGTGTTTAGTGTACTGCTACCTATGTGTAATTCACGGATACATGTTTTTTCCTAAAGGGGATAACTATACATTTCTTGGCATTGAGCTTGAACCCATGGCGCTGGCAAAAAGCATCTGTTTCTGTAAGGCCCTTTTGTAGAATATCCACATCATTTGGGGATTCAATAATGGCTCCCAGTTTGCAGTCATCTGCGAACTTTGTTAGCCAGAGTCCGTTAGTGTTGGCCTGTACTTCAGAGAAGTAGATGCCAAACAAGAGTGGTCCCAGGACTGAACTCTGAGGTACTCCACTTGTCACTTGTCTAGAGCTGGATTTGGAGTCTGCTACTTTTACAGTGTGGGTTCTGTCAGTAAGCCAATTGGCAACCCATCGAGTGATGTAGGGATTAATGCCCAGCTTATTAAGTTTATCTGTGATTCCAGAGTGGGGGATGGTGTTGAAGGCCTTGGTGAGATCCAGATAAGCTGTGTGGACCGCCTTACCCTTGTCCACAGCTCTGGAGACTGAGTCAAAGAAGTCAATCAGGTTCAGGAGACAAGATCAACCCTTCTATATTTGCTGCAAGAAGGTATGGCAGATTATAGGAGATTTAGTTGAAGTGTATTGGATGATTTTGTTCCAGACAGACAGACAAGGGACTATATAGGAAAAATCTTGAGCCTTATTGACTGGACAGGGTAAGTATGAGTACCTTTACTGGACTGAAGTAGTGATCCAGGCATAGCATTCAGTAGGGTACTGTGGTCCTGTGTCATGGCTGTGTCGTATTGGATTGAAGTACCGATCCAGGGATTGCATTCATTAGGCTACTGTGGTCCTGTGGCATAGCTGTCTTGTATTGAATTAAAGTACTGATCCAGGGATAGCATTCAGTAGGCCACTGTGGTCCTGTCTCACGACTGCCTTGTATTGGATGTTTTTCTAGACAGGGAGGCCCTGCAGATGATGTGCTCAATGTCCACAAGAGTGGTGCACTTAGGTTATGGATCTCCTTTAGAATTTGTGTAATGTGTTATACCAGGCAAGGTTACCCTCTTTCACTTTTACTTTGGATAAGCTAAGAAACCATTACCAGCTTGCGTCTGTACTGGCTTGATAAAGGGAAGGACCCCACTTGTAAAACATTTGTATGGAATGTAATTGTCCACATATTTGCAGATGATGTAATGGTGGTTCTTTCTGATGTTTGTCTGGCAGACTATTAGAAGTTTGAGATGTCCTTCAGACTTTTAACAAACCCTCTTAGGTTAAGGTAAATGTGAACAAAATCCTATGATGCTATTTGTGGGGTGCTGCCCAGTCTCATGTTGGCAGAATTCTTTCCTTGTGAAGTGCTCAAGTGATTTTATTTACCCCTTTGGAGGATTTACTTTCCATGCACAAGCAGGCAACAGAGGGGACTGCAGCACTCATTCGCTTAGTATCTTAAACTTCCATCCACATCCCCTTTTTCTCATTTTTGAACATGGGATCATGGTGTCACTTTAACTGTGGAAATCATCTAGAGCCAATGTTCACACCACATACCCAGAGTTAAAATGAACAGATAGCACCCTGTGATGATGTGAAGTAGTGCCAGCTGTGCTAGGGGGAGTAGGACAGTGCATGTGTAACATATGCCAGCATGGCTAGTTGAAGTTTTGTAAAGAATTATACATCATTTAAATATCAAACTGATTTGTACAGATGACTGTTAAGAATGTAGTTGTAAAGTTGCTTTTGTTAAAAATGTATCAACAGTGGGTTTTGCTAGACAGAAAAGAAATATACATGCATATTAGACTTTATTGTTGTAACTGATGAAGTGTATATATTTTTACAGAGGATACTGGAAGGGAAGAGTTTAAGCTCAGCCCAGCTAACCTTAAGAAAAATAACTGAAATTAAATGACTTGGTTTAGGTCATAAAAAATTTATCTCACAGGTTTGAATGCAGCCAGAGACGCAATGTCTGTAAAAACTCTGGGCTGTGATCCTGCTCTGCTATCCTTAGTGATGAGCTAATTGCTACTGTGGGGTGCCAGAGAATGGCTTATTATTTTCTTCAGGAAGGGTGAAGTGTTGGAATTATTTTACAGTTTCTAGATGCTGTAATAAACCTTAGCTAAAGCTCTGTATACTGTGATACATCAGTTCCAGATCCTGACTCAGTTTCTAGTGAGGAGGTAGTGTGGGAACCACAGAATCAGCTGACCAGATGTGATTTCATTCTGTAGCCAGCACTGGAATTGTATTTGAATACTAGTGAGAGATGTGAGGTATGTACTCTGTTTTGGGACATGGGTAGGGACTTGGGAAGTAGGCAAGGTAGGAGGAGACAAGGTCAAAGCTCCTTTGATGCCTTTGCCTGTGATTGAGGAGCTCTTTCAGAGGGTAGCTGTCAATATTTTGGGGCCTCTGAGTATCCCAAGTTCCACAGGAAAGAAATGTATCCTAGTGGTAGTAGATTATGCTACTAGATACCCTGAGGCGGTGGCTTTGTCCTGCATTGCGACGGAGAATGCTTTGTTAGACATTTTCAGCATGGTAGGTTTCCCAAGAGAAATACTGACTTGACAGAGGTGCCAATTTCATGTCAGACCTGCTGGCTTGTCTGTGAGAGCACTGTGAGATGAAGCTCATAAAGAGTACCCCCTACTACCACCCTCAGACTAATGGTCTTGCAGAGAGGTTAAGCTCTATGCTGAAGACCATGCTGAGGCCATTTGTTAACCAGTTTAAGAGAGAGTGGGACAAATGTCTGCCCCGTCTGTTTGCATACCCCAGGAATCCACAGGATGTTCTTCGTGTTTCACTGTTGCAGTCATTACATTTGGGTAATCTGCTGGCAGGTTGCCCTCAGTCGGCCTGATTAACAAAGTCTTGGGTCCTGCGTCGGTTGGGTCCCTTCTTCCGTGATGTCAGGTCGCCAGGAGTATAAAACATGCAGCCGACGCCATTACATCAGTTTTTCTTGCCGTGCGGTGCCCAAAGTAGAAGCAGTTTGCAAGTGCCGGTCGGCCGACTCCTGAGTTTCAGAACCGAAGTCTTCAACTTAACGCTAAGTACCCCGTTGGGGAAACTTTTTCTTGCTCCTTACCGATGTCAGTAAAAATTAATAATTGCATTACTTGTGGAAAGCAAATACCTCATAAAGATTTTCATTCATACTGTATTCCTTGCCTAGGCCCTGACCACGATGTACCTTGCTGTCAGTTTTGTGCTTTATTTAATCAGCGCACTATCCATCGTCGGTACATTTTTGCCTCTAAATATTTTGGTTCTCGGTTTAATTATCCAGAAATGTCGTCTGTTAGCCATCCGACTACCAGGATTCTGAAAAAACGCAAAGATAAAGACAGAGACAGGCCGCCAAGGTCCAAAACTGCCGACGACGCTTCTCCGAAGCCAGTCGCCAGTTCGCCGGTACTCAGTGAGGTGATTTCGTGCAGCCCCTGATGCCCGCTACTTCTGATTCGCAGGCCTCTACTGAGACCCATTTGGAGTGCAGTATGCCACGAGATGTTTCACCTATGGAACCCGCGGATGTCTCTACCTTGGATGGGTCCGGAGCCGCTTTGCAGGCACCGGCTTCTGAGGGTGTATTCAGGCCTACAGACTTGCATATTAAATAGACACTGCCTTCATTACTAGGGCCTAAATCTCGATCCATGTCTAAAAAACAGATGCCCAGGCCACATGTTCAGGCCCCTTTGCCTAAATAACAAATGATAAAAATGGCTGAAGATCTAATTACTCTAATCAGGGGTAGTCAACCCCCCCCCCTCCAAAAGGCCTAGGGCTGAGCTTGATTATGAATCTTCTGATCAGGATTCTGTTTCTTCTGACTCTTCTAATGACCTGGATTTGTCCATACCTACTTATGAGGATTCTCATGCAGAGGATTCCATTCCCTCTGCTTCCCCTCCTGAGGATTTTTCTTTTGGGGAAACTTTACATACTTTAAGGGAGCATTTCCACTGGGAAAGCCAGGAATTTTCTCATTCAAAAAAAGAGGCTTAGGGATTTCCTTTTTCTACCTCAGCATAGGCCTTTGGCTAATACCTCCTGTACTAGACATTGTTGATGATGTGTTCTCGGAATCCAGTATGGCCCCTGATTCCCTGCCTCTGGCTCCTAGTAAACCTGACAGATACTACAGGGTTCCTGAGTCCCACAAGTTCCTTTTCAAAAAATTCTGTTGCAGATCCAAAAACCATTTCTCAGGGACCCAAGGGCATTAAGGCTTCTACTGCTAAAAATCCTACCCTTTCTGATAGAGACTCCAGGGCACTGGATAGATGGGGTAAAAAGGTTTATACTTCTGCAGCCTTGACAATCAGAGCTTTAAACTGCCAAGTCCATATGTTAAAATATCAACAGCATATTAATGGACTGCTTAAACAGAAAATAATGTTGATTCCTGACTGTGTGGAAATTAAAGATTTACAGGATTTAATGCATTCTGCTGAACAAGTTGGAAAACATACTTTGCAATGTGGTTTTGATTCTTTAGAGGCCTCCTGCAGGGCTACTGTTACTGGGTCTGTGCTTAGAAGGCATGCTTGGCTTAAGGAGCAATCTTTGCCTGATCATGTTAAAGCTAAATTGTTGGATGCTCCTTTAAATCAGGACTGCCTGTTAGGCAATAAGGCTGAAGAAGTTCTAAAAAAAGATGGAAGATAAAGCTAAATCTATGCAAACTGTTAAAGATTTCTTACAAGTGCAACCTCCAAGATTTAGTAGGCACTGGCCTACTAAGAAATGGTCCTTTCCAACTCCTTCCAGATCCTCTCATGCCAATCCCAGACAGAAAAAAAAACCCAGGTTTCAGTCCCAGGAGACTCTTAGAACTAAGCAGTGGGCGAATCTGGAAATAACAAGACACTCCCTATAGTAAACAGTCTCAATGACTTCCTTTTAAAATTACCAAGCACTTATCTTTTAACTGCCCCTTTGGGGGGAAACATTGCTCTTCATGCAAAGAACTGGGAACTCATAACCCAGGACAAAATATCCCAGTCCAGGTTAGGCAAAGTCCCTCATTGACTCTCTTCAAGAGGACTCTTGATGAGGGGATGGGAGATAGTAGGTTTACCCCGGGTATCACTTCTGTGTCACTGTTAGACAGCGGCACAGTATACTAACCTCGAAAAAGGGCATAGCAAAATTCATTTAAAATGGGTGGTGAAAGCCAAACACACTCTGGCTAGGCTTATAAATACCCTAGGGCAGATAGCCTAGTATGAACCTATGAACATATGAACCTATAAGTATAGTGTCCCAGGGATACAGATTTCATTTCCATATGTTGCCAACACCAAACGGGTAGCCAGACTGCCCCCAAATCAGTGGGCAGAGGTTCAAAAACAAGTACTTTCCCTCTTAAGCATGGAGGCTATTCAGCTGGTACCAGAAGAGGAAAAGGGACAAGGTTTCTATTCCAGGCTTTTCCTGGTACCCAGAAAAGACAAATCATGGTGTCCAATACTGGACCTGCCTACTCTAAACACCTTTCTGGAGATTCCAAAATTCAAGATGCTGACTTTTCACCAGTTACTTCCTATGCTAGGCAAAGATGCCTGGTTGGCAACTCTAGATTTAAAAGAAGCATACACGCACATCCCAATCAGGAAATCTTGCAGAAGATACCTACACTTCAAAGCAGGCTACTTACATTATCAGTTTTCTGCACTGCCCTTTGGCTTGTCTACTGCACCCAGGCTATTCACAAAGTGCCTGGCTCCATTTATTGCATTTTGCAGGTAAAGAAATATTCAAATATATCCATACCTGGACGATTGTCTAATTCAGGCAGAAAACCAGGGCATACCTCTAAATCATCTGGCATTTGTAAAAAAGGGTTCTAACTTGTCTGGGGTACACCATAAATGAAAAGAAATCACAACTGGTACCCTGTCAACAGATTATATTCCTGGGTGCAAGCTTGAATACAACTGCCCAGATGGCTTTCCTCATGCCAGAGAAGCAAATTCATTTGGTAACTTACTTCAAACAAATGGCCACAAAAACCCTGCTATCTGCAAGACAAATACTGCAAGCCTTGGGGTTCATGGCCTCCTGCATTCTTCTAATTCCATATGCAAGACTGCATATGAGGAAACTACAGTGGTATCTAAAAAGTCTATGGAGTCAACATTGTCACAGCCTGGAAACAATGATTCCTGTCATACCTTGCCTACGCCTGGAATTCCTATGGTGGGCAGAAGCCTGCCACCTAAACAAGGGACTGCCATTCACACTAGCCCCTGCCACACAACCCTTAGCTATAGATGCATCAGACTATGCATGGGGGGCTCACCTGGCAGGGAAGTGCATTCAGGGCAAATGGAACTCAAATCAAATGCACCTACATATCAATCAAAAAGAAATGTTAGCTGTACAGAATGCTCTGACAGCCTTCAAGGACTACATTCTTCCAGGACAACTAATGATAAAGACGGACAACACCACAGTTATGTGGTACATAAACAAGCAGGGGGGTACACATTCCTACCCCCTCTGCAGACTAGCCATGGCATTGTGGAACACAGCCTTGAGCTACCAAGTGCATCTACAAGCTCAATTCCTGCCAGGAAAATTGAATACACTGGCAGACGGACTAAGCAGAAACCTCATGGACCCACATGAGTGAAAACTGGAACCACAGATTTTCAACATGTTGACAAGTGAATGGGGGAGCCCAGACATAGATCTATTTGTCTCCCCCCAGATCTACCAGTTGGACAAGTTTTGCACAAGGACTCCCCACAAACAAGCCTGGAAAGTGGATGCTCTGTCCTTCAGCTGGAAAAACCTATCAGTCTACGCCTTTCCCCCTCTGCCTCTGCTCTCCAAAGTTTTACTAAAAGTCAAACAGGACAAACCAATGATGATTTTGATTGCTCCAGACTGGCAGCGCCAACACTGGTACCCCCTCCTGTGCAGTGTGTCGCAAATATCTCCATGACACCTGCCTCAGACCCCTTCCCTGTTGTCTCAGCAGGAGAACCAAATTCTGCACCCTCAGCTTCCAACATTGAGCCTTGCAGCCTGGCTAATCACTTAAATTCACCCTTATCATCCCTTAGCAAACCTGTGATGGATGTCATCTTGGAGGCGAGGAGACCTACTACTAGGAAATCTTATGCTGATAAAGGGAAAAGATTCTGTCCCTGGATCCAATCTTTAGGGATGAGCACAGCAGCACCCAATTTACCACAGATTTTGCAATACTTAACTGAGATGCTTCACAAGGGCCTGTTTCTTTCCTTCATTAAAATCCATGCCTCAGCTATTTCAGCTCACTATAACACAGAACCACCCCTCTTCTCTCATTCTTTGCTCAAGCAGGATCTCAGAGGAGCAAAAAACTTGAGATCACCCTGGAGATCCCGTACCCCTGCCTGGGACCTTAACTTTGATGTTCTTCATGTTTCACTGTAGCAGTCATTACATTTGGGTAATCTGCTGGCAGGTTGCCCTCAGTCGGCCTGATTAACAAAGTCTTGGGTCCTGCGTTGGTTGCTGTCTCTTCTTCCATGACGTCAGGGGTATAAAACATGCAGCTGACGCCATTTTCATCAGTCTTTCTTGCTGCGCAGTGCCCGAAGCAGAAGCAGTTCGCAAGTGCCGGTTGTCAGACTCCTGAAATTTTCGTTTTCAAGTTTCAGAACCAAAGTCTTCGACCTAAAGCTAAGTACCCCGTTGGGGAAACCTTTTCTTGCTCCTTACCAATGTCAGTAAAAGTTAATAATTGCATTACTTGTGGAAAGCAAATACCTCACAAAGATTTTCATTTGTACTGTATTTGTGTTTTTGTGTTTATTTGCTCCCCATTAGGGGGGCACCTGACATCTGGGGCAAGAAAAACTGATGGAATGACGTCGGCTGCATGTTTTATACCCCTGACGACCTGACGTCATGGAAGAAGGGACAGCAACCGATGCAGGACCCAAGACTTTGTTAATCAGGCCGATTGAGGGCAACCTGCCAGCAGATTACCCAAATGTAATGACTGCAACAGTGAATACACTCAAACATCTACATTTATGGTAAGTGTACACAACTGTACTTTTTTCACCCTTTGAGTTTCTGTATGGGCATAGGTTGAGGAGGCCCTTGGATATGATTCGTGATGAGTGGAAGGGTGAGTGTGAATTTCACAAGGAGTCTGTTATGGCATATGCCCTAAACTTCAGGACAGGGCTTAGGAAGCTCATGGGCTTGGCTCAGGAGAACCTGACAGGAGCCCAACAGCAGAAAAAGGCCTGATGCTGTGGGACAGCAGGTTATGGTACTCATTCCTGTCAGACACAATAAGCTGCAGACAGCTTGGGAAGGACCCTTCAAAGTGGTAAGGAAGGTCAGTGATAATTACATGGTAAAACTGCTAGACAAGAAGCAGGGCACAAACTGTACCATTTTAACATGATGGAGCCTTACCATGATAAGGAGACCCTTGTGCTTTGTATTTGCAGTGGGTGGCAGTAGTAGTCTGAGGGAGATCTAGTGAGTGATCTCCTCAGTGAAGCTCAGAGCGACAGCTCACTAGAAGAGATAGCAATGTCCCAGCAGCTATCCCCTACCAAGGTTTGAGAAATCCAAGCAGTGTTATAGGAGTTTGGGGACATGTTCACTGGGAAACCTGGGTGCTCCCACCTGGTGCAGCACCATGTGGACACAGGACCTCAAAACTCTATCAAGCAGACCCTCACAGGGTGCCTGAGCCAGTCATAGGATCATTGGAGGTTACTAGGCTAATGGCCCTGGGGCCATTACAAGCCTAGCCAAGATTTTATCCCCAAAATAGAAACCTCAGTCAGTAGCTGTTGCCCCTGTCAGTGAAGGACACAGGTGAAACCCCTGGGGCAAATTTGTGGTTTCCCATCCACTCATCAAGGTTGTGCTTGAAGAGGGTCATCGAGGTACTCTGTTTGACATGTATGGGAAGTCTGTTCCAGCGACAGGGCAGCCTCTGGGAGACAAACCTGTGTCTCCAGCAGGTTTTGTTGATGTCGCATATTAGATTTAGGCCTTTTAAGTGGGTAATGCACGAGTAGTTGGACTTACGGATATGGAGCACCTCTAGTAGGGCAGGGTCCAATATTTCCTTATAGGTGAAACACAGATCACCTCTGAGCAATCTGTATGATACCGAGTAAAGTGATTGTGATTTGAGCTTGTCCACATAAGACAGGTGTTAGAGGCCATGGATTCTCTTTGTGAGGTATTTCTGTGGCCTTTCCAGATGGTGCAGGTGTTTGGAGAGGTACATACCAAACAGGGCATTGTACTCCAGTATTGGCCTTATGAGGGAGGAGTACAGAGAGATAATAACCTCCTTCTTTCTGGATGCATTCCCTTTACTTATGATATGAACCAAGTAAAAGGCTTTTCTTACCACTGCCGCTACATGATGGTCGAATGTGAGATCATTGTCAACATGAGTATCCAGGTCCCAAGTCAGACAGACTCTGAGGGAGGTTATAACAGGAAGTGTTAGAACTGGAAGTAATCCAGGAGTTCAGCAGTCCCTGGGGCTCCCCAATTTTGCTGGTACCAAAGAAGGATGGTAGCACCATGTTCTGTGTGGAATACAGACTACTAAACTGTCAGAGTCAGATGCTCACCCCATGCCTTGGACAGATGAAGCCTTATAGCATCTGGGTGGGGTTAAGTATCTGACTAAGGGCTACTGTCAGGTGGCCGTGACTCCCACCACTAGAGAGAGGTCAACCTTTGTGACTCCTTTTGTATTGTACAAGTTCACAAAGATGCCCTTTGGGATGAAAAATACCTCAGTGACCTTCCAGAGGTTAGTAGATCATATCCTAGCAGGAGCTAGAGATTATGCCCTAACTTACCTGGATGATATTGCCATCTACAGCCATTTCTGGCAAGTGCACCTTCAGCATGTCAGGGAGGTACTGGGAAGACAGCAAAGGGCAGTGTTGACCATTAAGCCCAGTAACTGTCGGGTGGGTATGGCAGAGGTCTCCTAGCAGGGACATAAGAGTGGGGAGTAGTAAGATCAGGCCAGAACCTGCTAAAGTGGAATCTGTTCAGGCATGGCCTGCCTCTGTTACCAAAAAGCAGGTGAGGACATTCTTGGGGACAGCGGGGTACTATAGAAAGTTTGTTCCCAGTTATAGTACAATAGCTGCTCCCCTCACAGACCTGATGAGGAAAAACAGGCATTCCAAAACCTTAAAGGGTCTTTGGGAGGAACCCCTGTGCTAGCCAGTCCAGATTACAGCAAAGAATTTGTTGTACAGGTGGATGCTTCGTAACATGGGGTGGGACTGTACTCAGCTAGTTTTTTTCAGAGGGAGAAGAGCACCCTGTTGTATATATCAGCCATAGAATCTAACCCAGTGAGGAATGTTATGCAGCTGTAGAAAAAAATGTCTAACCATAGTATGGGCACTGCAAAACCATCATCCCTATGGAAGGAAATTCAGTGTGGTTACAGACCACAATCCCTTAACATGGCTACATCGAGCCAGCCAGCAAAATGCCAAGTTACTTAGGTGGAGCCTAGGGTTTGCAGGCTTATGACATGACAGTGCGGTACTGTAGTGGGGTCAGCAATGCCAATGCATGTGGACTGTCAAGACATGGTAAGGGTTAATGCATTCCCAGGCAGGCTTATTTCTCTCAAGCAATGTTCTTCCATGGTCACTTGTAAAACTAGCTTGAGTCTTCAAAGGGGGAGTGATGTGATGATGTGAGGTTTAGTGCCAGCTCTGCTAGGGGGAGTAGAACAATGCATGGGTAACATATGCAAGCTTAGGTAGCTGGAGTTTTGTAAATAATTAGATGTCATTTGAATATCAAACTGATTTGTACAGATGCTTGTGTTAAAAACGTAGTTGTAAAGTCGTTTGTGTTAAAAATGCATCAACAGTGGGTCCTGCTGGACAGAAAGGAAGTGTACATGTATGTCAGTCTGTATTAATGTAACTGATGAAATGTATATATTTTAACAGAGGATACTGGAGGGGAAGGGGGTTAAGCTCATCCCAGCTAACCTTAAGAAAAATAGCCTGAAATTAAATGACTTGGTTTAGGCCATAACAATTTTATCTCACAAATCTGAATGCAGCCAGAGATGCAATGTCTGTGAAAAGCCTGAACTGGGATCATGCTCTGTTGTTCTTATTGGTGAACTAATTGTTACAGTGGGGTGCCAGAGAATGGCTTGTTGGTTTCTGCGGGAAGGGTGGAAGTGTTGGAATTGTTTTACAGTTTCCAGATGCTGTAATAAATCTTAGCTAAAGCTCTGTCTGTGTATTGTGGCACATGAGTGCCAGATCCTGGATCATTTTCTAGTGAGGGGGTAGTGTGGGAACCATACAGGCAGGTGACCAGATGTGATGTCATTCTGTAGCCAGCACTGAAATTTTATTTGAATACTAGTAAGAGATGTGAGGTGTGCACTCTGTTTTGGGACCTAACAAGACATTCATGCAGTTTTCATCTTGCCTTGCTTTAGTAAGTAACTAAGGAACAGTATTTTTTAGTTAGAAAATATAGTGAGATTAGCTAAAAGTATTTTTTCTGTATCTGCCTGAGTCTTTCATTCTGTGGTGTTTTTTATATTTCCTGTGATTGAAACTCTGGTGGTTATGTTTATTGTAAATAGATATTAGTATTTTCATGTTTTTTTATTATTTATCATTAAATATATCTGAACCTTTCATTGTGGCTGGTATTTTAGAAAATATTTAATATTTGAGAGTACTTGCATTTATTTTGTGGCACTGGTTCTACGTTCCTGAAAGTTTTGCTGCTAGGTTAAGTACTACCATTTGTGTAAGTATTAATTTTATTAAGTGTAATTGGGTACCCTGGTAAGAGGCTTAAAGTAGCTGGCTGTGGGTGCCTAGTGGTAGTAAATCTGCCTTATAGTCTGGGTGGATGTGGCAGAGTGGGTAAGCTGTGCCAGCCTTTCCCAGGTGTGTGTGTGTGTGTGTGTGTGTGTGTGTGTGTGTGTGTGTGTGTGTGTGTGTGTGTGTGTGTGTGTGTGTGTGTGACAGCTACTTTGAACAGGGACACTGAGAGCACTGATCTCACAGAAGGTGGTGTAGGACTTGGCGTGGAACACCCAGCTAAGGACTCTTTATAGTGGTCAGTGGGGAGTCTTATTTGGGGTCTGGAGAGAAAACCCAGCCCCAGGATTGGAGTGTGCTTTCCCTGTGTGCTCTTAAAGGAAGTTGTATTTTGTACCGAGAACTGCTTCTAAAAATACTGTGTGCGCCTATTTTTGTCACAGTGAATGTTTCCCACTCGTGTCAGTGGTGAGGATTGAGGCTCCTTTATCACTGGCCCAGAGAAAGGATGTCACACACCCGCTGGTTATTGATGGTCTTTACTGAAGGTAATCTTTATCCCTAAAATCCATCTCAAGTCCCATGTGATGCCACTCCTGGGAATGACCATTTACAGCACTGGATGTTCATTGTGTTACACTGCTGCAGTCATTACATTTGGGTTATCCTGCCGTCAAGCGGTTCCTCAGTCGGCCTGAGTTCCAAAGTCTTGGTCCGGCGTCGGTTGCTGTCACCTGACGTCAGAGCGACAGGGGTATATAAGATGCAGCCGACGCCATTTTCTTCAGTCTTTCTTGCCGCGCAGTGCCCGAAGCAAAAGCAGTTCGCAAGGGCTGGTCGGCCGTCTCCTGAGATTTTCATTCCGAATCCAGAACCGAAGTCTTCTCCAAAGCTAAGTACCCCTTTGGGGAAACTTTTTCTAGCCTCAGACCGATGTCGGTAAAAGTTAATAACTGTATTTCTTGTGGGAAGCAAATACCTCATAAGGATTTCCATTCCTATTGTATCCCATGCCTAGGCCCTGACCATGACGTCACTGGTTGTCGGTTTTGTGCTAGGTTTAACAAGCGCACTATTAAACGTCGGTTTGATTTTGCCCGACATTATATTGGTAGAAAATTCAATTATACCATGCCGTCGAAACTTCCGACGTCTGGAATACACAAAAAGCGCAAAGAAAAGGACAGGCATCCGAGGCCCAAAACTGATGACGAAGCCTCTTCTAGGCCAGTTGCCGGTTCTCCGGTTTTCAGCGAGGCACCTTCGCAGCCCCTGACGACCGCTTCTGTAGAACCACAAGCCGCATCTGACTCCCACGTGGAGATGGCTGGGCCTTCGGACGCACAAGTTCTTCAGCCTACCGAGACTAACCTTTCAGAGGGATCCGGAGTAGCTGAGCAAGCCACAGCTACAGAGGGTGTCTTCAGACCTACTCAGTTAAGCATTAAACCCTCAGCTAAGTCTAAGCTTCCTTTAAAGTCAAAGAAACAAATACAGCATTCTCCAGGACAGGCCTCCATGCCTAAGAAACAAATGCTCAAAATGGCCGAAGACCTAATCACTCTGATCAGGGGGTCCCATCCCCCTCCTGATAAAAGACCTAGACAGGATGCAGACTATGACTCATCCGACCAGGTGTCCAACTCTTCTGATTCATCCTCAGACCTAGGATACTCCTTACCCCCTTATGAGGATTCTGATGCTGAGGAATCTATTCCATCAGCCTCTCTGCCTGAGGACTACTCCTTTGGGGAAACCCTACATACCATGAGGGTGCACTTCCACTGGGAAGTCCAGGATTATTCAGAATCCAAGAAAAGGCTCAGAGACTTCCTGTTATTACCTCAACACAGACCCCTTGCTATTCCACCAGTGTTAGATATTGTGGATGATGTGTATACTGAATCCAGCTTAAATCCTGATTCCTTACCTCCAGCCCCTGTTAAACCTGACAGATACTACAGAGTCCCTGACTCACATAAATTTCTGTATAAAAGCCCTGTAGCTGACCCTGAAACTATTTCTCAGGGACCCAAAGGTGTTAAGGCCTCATCAGCCAAGAATCCAGTTCCCTCTGACAGAGATTCCGGAACATTAGACAGATGGGGAAAGAAAGTATATACTTCTGCAACTTTAGCAATGAGAGCCTTAAATTGCCAGTTTCACATGCTAAAATATCAGCAATTTTTACTGTCTCAGTTAAAACAAAAAATGCTTCCAGAATCAGATCCTCCTAATTTTAAAGAAATGCAGGATTTATTGCATGCAGCTGAACGAGTGGGAAAGCATACTTTGCAATGTGGTTTTGATTCTCTAGAGGCCTCCTGCAGAGCAGCAGTTACAGGCTCTGTCATTAGAAGACATGCTTGGTTAAAAGAACATACGTTACCAGATCATGTTAAAGCAAAATTATTGGATGCACCTTTGCAGCAGGATGCATTATTTGGAGTTAAGGCAGAAGAGGTACTAAAGAAAATGGAGGATAAGGCAAAATCTATGCAAATGGTGAAGGATTTCTTACAGGTTCAGCCTCCTAGATTTAGCAGAAACTGGCCAACTAAGAATTGGTCCTTTCCAATTAGACAGACCTCAAAGGGGAAGATACAGACGTCCAAGAGGTAGAGGTAAACCACAAGGTACTTACAGGCCTCGACAATGGGTTACATCAGGCCAGAAAGAAGGGGAAGACAGGCCCCAACCATATAAAAAAAGCTCCAATGACTTCCCACTACAGCTGCCAAACAAATCCTTATTGGCAGCCCCCTTGGGAGGAAAATTGGCACTCTTTTACTACAACTGGCAAATGATCACCAAAGACAAATGGGTTCTCAACATTGTATTTCAAGGTTACAGGTTCCACGTTCACACTCTGCCAAGGTTAAAAGGAATGCCAAATCTGCCACCAAATCAATGGGCAGAGGCTCAAAAACAAATTACAGCACTCATGGATATGAGAGCTATTCAAAAGGTACCATCACAGGAGCAAGGACAAGGATTTTACTCAAGACTCTTTCTGGTACCCAGAAAGGACAAAGCCTGGAGGCCCATTCTGGATCTTTCATCTCTAAACACTTACCTGGATGTTCCAAAATTCAAATTGTTGACATTACAGCAGCTTCTTCCCATGCTGGGCAAGAAAGCTTGGCTCGTGACTTTGGACCTCAAAGAGGCATACCTGCATATCCCTATCAGACAAAACTGCAGAAGATACCTCAGATTCATAATGGGTTCAATGCACTACCAATTCTCTGCACTGCCCTTTGGCTTATCTACTGCACTCAGGGACTTCACAAAGTGCCTGGCACCAGTAATTGCATTTTGCAGACAGAAAGGAATTCAAATTTATCCGTACCTGGACGACTGCCTGATTCAGGCAGAGAGCAAGGACATTCTTCTAAAGCATCTGGCATTTGCAAAAAAAGTTATTAAGTTGCCTGGGGTACACAGTAAACGAAAAGAAATCAAAACTAGTGCCCTCACAAGAGATTATATTCCTGGGTGCCAGCTTGAACACAACGGCCCAGATGGCTTATCTCACGCCAGACAAACAAGGACAACTGACTCAATCATTTCAATTGATGGCAACAAAGACCCAACTCCCTGCAAGAAAAATTCTGCAGGCCTTGGGTTACATGGCATCTTGCATACTACTAATTCCATATGCCAGACTGCATATGAGGAAACTACAATGATACCTAAAGAATGTATGGTCTCAACACTGTCAAAGTTTGGAAACAGTTATACCACTAATCCCTTGCCTTCAACAGGAGTTTCAGTGCTGGGCTCAAGCTTGTCACCTCAACAAGGGACAGCCTTTTACACAACCCACAGCCAGGCAAACACTGACAACAGATGCATCGGATTACGCCTGGGGAGCACACATGGCAGGCAAATGTATTCAGGGCACGTGGCCCGCAGAACAAAGGCATCATCACATCAATCATAAAGAGATGCTAGCTGTACAAAATGCGCTTATAGCTTTCAAGGACCTACTGCATCCAGGACAACTACTACTAAAGACAGACAACACCACCGTTATGTGGTACATAAGCAAGCAAGGGGGCACTCACTCCTACCCCCTATGCAGACAAGCTATGACCTTGTGGAACACAGCTATAAACCTTCAAGTCATCTGCAAGCACAATTCCTGCCAGGAGACAAAAACACACTGGCAGACGACTTAAGCAGAAACATCATGGATCCCCACGAATGGGAGTTGAATCCACAAATATTCAGAATGATAACACAGAAATGGTGGAGCCCGGACATAGATCTGTTTGCATCCCAAATAAACTGCCAGCTACAAAAATTCTGCACAAGAAGTTACCATCCACAAGCATGGAAAGTGGATGACCTCTCATTCAGCTGGGAGAAGCTACAAGTGTACGCTTTCCCACCACTACCTCTCCTGCCAAAGGTACTCATAAAAGCCAGGCAGGAAGAGCCAAAGATGATCCTGATTGCACCAGACTGGCCACGCCAGCACTGGTACCCAATCTTAAGGAGCCTAGCACAAGAACCACCCTGGATTTTGCCTCAAAGCCCACATCTGCTGACTCAGCACAACAAACAAATACTACACAGCCAGCTAAAGACCTTAAACCTAGCTGCATGGAAGATTCCTTAATCAAGCAAGCAATGCCTCTCTCCAAAGCTGTTATGGATGTCATTCTGGAGGCCAGAAGGCCTAGTACCAGGAAAGCCTATTCGGATAAATGGAATAGATTCTGTGCCTGGAACCAAGCTCAAAGCCTTGACCTTCTTGTCCCAAACATTCCTCAGATACTACAATACTTAACTGAGATGCTGGACAAAGGACTCTCCTTCTCATCCATCAAGATCCACGCCTCTGCCATCTCTGCTTATTACAATACGGATCCACCAATTTTCTCTAATCCTCTGTTAAAACTGTACCTCAGAGGGGCTAAAAACATAAGACCGCCCCGTAGAGCACCTACTCCAACTTGGGACCTCAACTTTGTTTTGGAGAAGCTAACTTTACCTCCTTTTGAGCCAGCCAACACAGCAGAATTAAAATATATCTCTTGGAAAACTGCTATGCTCCTGGCAATAACATCAGCATGAAGAGTTTCAGAATTACAGGCACTAATGGCAGTGGAACCTTTCCTCATTTTCCACCAGGACAGGGTGTCAAGAACTAACCCGACTTTTATGCCAAAGGTGGTATCCAGTGTGGCTCTAAACCAAACTATTCACCTGCCAACTTTTTATCCTAACCCACAGAATAAAGGGGAGAGACTACTGCACTCTTTGGACATTCACAGGCAGTTACGCTTCTACTTGGATAAAACCAAAGTTTTCAGAAAATCTGAACAATTACTGGTAGCATATGCTGCACGAGCACAGGGAAAAGCCATTTCAAAACAGACTATCTCAAAATAGATAGGACATTGTGTATGTTTCTGCTACACATACCATGGAAAACCTGTACCTAGCAGCATTAGATCTCACTCCACCAGGGCAACAGCCACTTCAACTGCCTACCTCAGGGGAGTACCTACCAAGGATATTTTGGAAGCAGCAACTTGGAGTTCTGTACATACCTTCACCAAGCATTACCATCTGCCTCTATACTCTAAATCCAGGGCTGGCTTCACCACTGCAGTGCTGCAGGGCCTTCTAGCCACCCCTAATGCCTTATAGAACCAGCCACCCTTCCTCAGCTTTAGGATTCTACCCAAGTGTAATGACTGCAGCAGTGTAACACGATGAACATAGTACAGTTTTGTACCTACCATAAATGTAGATGTTCGAGTGTATACACTGCTGCAGTCCAGGTTACCCTCCCTCCTTCCCTCCCTCCTTCCCCTCTTACTGGCTGGTACGTACCTATGTCTTCTACCCTTACTACCTATGGGGAGTATTTGCTGGTAGCTGTAAGTTGTTTTTTGCTTATCTTATGTATGTTTTATTAGCAATTGGAATTGCCTACCTATTTAGAGGCACCTGACATCTGGGGCAAGAAAAACTGAAGAAAATGGCATTGGCTGCATTTTATATACCCCTGTCGCACTGACGTCAGGGAGGAGGCGACAGCAGCCGACGCCGGACCAAGACTTTGGAACTCAGGCCGACTGGGGAACCGCCTGATGGCAGGATAACCCAAGTGTATTGACTGCAGCAGTGTATACACGAACATCTACATTTATGGTAGGTACAAAACTGTACTTTTCTCTTCCTTGCTAAGACCTCCATATAGATCACATTCATCACATCTTCAGCTTATCCTTTGCACAAAGTATTATATCCTCCATTTGGAAGTCTGCAATAGTAAATCCTGTGCCAAAAATAGAAAAATCTTCAACCTCAGATTTTTGCCCAGTTTAGAAAAATGAGCCTGTTCTCAAGTGTCAGTTGTAGCCAGGAGTACCATGTCCTTTTCAGTCACCTGTATGATGTCTGGAATGGGAGAAGCACTATGACTACAATTTGGACTGTTTCCTGTGACATCATAATAAATAATGCATAAATGCAGTTTGACTGATACAGTATTCATTGATCTCATGGAGGTATTTGTCCTTGTTGATGACAGCTGACTCTTCAGTGCCCTGTCAGCGTAGGTCCTCTAAGTATAGACATTAGTGACAAGAGAACAAGCTGGTTTAGAAACTTTGTCTAACAGAAACTTCCAGGTCAAGTTAGGATTTCCCTTTGCAGACCTTGCTTCCCTAGTTAATGGAGTTACTGAAGGATTAGTCCTAGTTTGTTAAACTTCTAACTGACCTTCCCACTTAATATGTGGATGACCTATTTTTTTATACCTCAGATCCCATTTCCTGCAGCAAGTAAAAATATTCTAGAATTGGGTCTTTCTCATATCGACAACTAGCTAAATCATATGCATTTTGTTTTTTTTTTTGTTTTTTTTTAGTTGAGAATAAACAAACAAAAGAATAAGCTGTCTTATTTGGAATCCAGCAGAAGATCAAACATTTACCAGATTTGTAAATCCAAATTATTTTTACCAATGCTATCAAGACTACTGGCATATTCTAGTAACTATGGTATGGCTTGACCAGGCATTAAACTGTCAGCTTCACACAGAAATGACAAAAAACAAAATTAACAAATTACTTTTCTGGACCCAAACAATTTCTCATTTTTGACCCTATGACCCTAGAAGGTGTACTGCTGTTTGGAAGAGGGGTCCTACAGGCAAAACTTGAGTATGGCCTCTTCCTTACTGGTACTCCATCTCAGAAAAGCAGATCGTCCCTGCAGACAACCTGTAAGAAAAAATGTCAGATCGTGACTCTTATTTATTATTAAGTTGTTTATTTACTTCTTCTTTGTTAACTGGGTAAGTGGACTAGCCTATTGACCCTTTTCAACCACGACCTGAGCTCAAAGAACAGAAAATACATCATGGTCTTTCTTTTAAAAAATATTACGCACAGAATGAGTGCATAGGAAAACTCAGAACATAATGATAAGATTTAAAGTAGATAGGATAACATTAAAAGATCCAGTCAGAGTGCATTGACAGCAAAACAAATGTATATAGAAATATGTGTGTGTGTGTGTGTGTGTGTGTGTGTGTGTGTGTGTGTGTGTGTGTGTGTGTGTGTGTGTATATATATATATATATATATATATATCTACATTCTATACACGTGTGTGTGTTTGTGTGACAGAAAGAGAGGGAGACCATGTATATATATATATATATATATATATATATATATATATATATATATATATATATATATATATATATATATATATATATATATATATATATAATCTGTGGACTTTGGTTGAAACTCTCAGGGCTACAGGTTCCACTTTCACACCCTTCCAAAGGCAAAAGGTATGCCAGACCTGCCACACATTCAATGGGCAGAGGCACAAAAACAAGTTTCATCTCTCATGGACATGGGGGCTATTCAGCCAGTGCCACAACAAGAGCAGGGACAAGGATTTTACTCAAGACTTTTCTTAGTACCAAGAAAGGACAAAGCCTGGAGACCAATTCTGGACCTGTCTATTCTAAATACTTTTCTGGACGTCCCAAAATTCAAAATGTTGACTCTACAGCAACTTCTGCCCATGCTGGACAAGAAGGCTTGGCTTGTAACTTTGGACCTCAAAGAGGCATACCTGCATGTCCCAATCACACAATCTTGCAGAAGATACCTCAGATTCATAGCTGGCTCAGTGCACTACCAATTCTCTGCACTGCCCTTTGGCTTATCTACTGTGCCTAGGGTCTTCACAAAATTCCTGGCACCAGTAATTGCATTTTGCAGACAAAGAGAAATTCAAATATATCCCTACTTGGACGACTGCCTTATTCAAGCAAAGAACAAAGATATTCTACTGCAGCATCTGGCGTTTGTAAAAAGACTACTAATTTGCCTAGGGTGCACAGTAAACGAAAAGAAATCAAAACTAGTACCATCTCAAGAGAGAATATTCCTAGGTGCAAGCTTAAATACAACTGCCCAGATGGCTTATCTCACGCCAGACAAACAAAGGCAACTGACTTCTTACTTCGAAAACATGGCAACAAAGACCCAGTTATCTGCAAGAAAAATTCTGCAGGCTCTGGGCTGCATGACTTCCTGCATTCTACTAATTCCATATGCAAGACTGCATATGAGGAAACTACAATGGTATCTAAAAAGTGTTTGGACTCAACATTGCCACAGCCTGGAAACAGTAATTACTCTCATTCCTTGCCTGCAACAGGAGTTTCGATGGTGGGCACAGGCCTGTCACCACAACAAGTGACAGCCATTCACTTTACCCACTGCCAGGCAGACACTAACAACAGATGCATCAGATTATGCCTGGGGGCTCACATGGCAGGAAAATGTATTCAGGGCACATGGCCCACAAGCCAAATGCATCTTCATATCAATCAAAAAGAGATGCTAGCTGTACAAAATGCCCTGATAGCCTTCAAGGACCTACTTCATCCAGGACAACTGCTGATAAAGACGGACAATACTAGAGTCATGTGGTACATAAACAAGCAAGGGGGCACAAATTCCTACCCCCTCTGCAGACAAGCCATGACTTTGTGGAACACAGCATTGATTTATCAAGTACACCTGCAAGCACAATTCCTGCCAGAAAAGACGAATACTTTGGCAGATGCCCAGACATAGATCTATTCGCCTCCCCTCACAACTGCCAGCTACAGAGATTCTACACTCGGACTTATCACAAACAAGCATTGAAACTGGACGCCCTTTCATTCAGCTGGAAAGCCCTTACAGTATATGCCTTCCCTCCTCTGCCTCTCCTCCCCAAGGTACTCCTAAAGGTCAGACAAGAGAAGCCAAAAATCGTACTGATTGCCCCAGACTGGCCACGCCAGCACTGGTACCCAATCTTAAAGAGCTTGTCTCAAGACCCAGCCAGGACATTACCTCTAATTCCGCATTTGCTGACCCAACAGAACAATCAGATCCTACACAGCCAACTCAGAACCCTAAGTCACAGCCAACTCAGAACCCTAAGTCTGGCTGCATGGCGAATAATGTAACCATTCAGAACACACATCGCTCTAAAGCAGTTATGGATGTTATTTTGGAGGCCAGGAGGCCCAGCACCAGAAAATCTTATGCAGAAAAATGGAAGAGATTCTGTGTTTGGAACCAGGTGCAGGAAATTGACACGCTTGTACCAAATATTCCTCAGATTTTGCAATACCTAACTGAGATGCTGGACAAAGGCCTATCCTTCTCATCAATTAAGATCCATGCCTCTGCCATTTCAGCTCATTACAATATGGATCCACCTATTTTTTTCTCATCCACTGCTAACACAGTATCTTAGAGTGGCCAAAAACATAAGACCCCCCAAGGAGAGCTCCAATACCTGCATGGGACCTCAATTTTGTCTTGGAAAAACTCACACTGCCTCCTTTTGAGCCAGCCAATACAGCAGAGATAAAATACTTATCATGGAAAACAGCTCTTCTCCTAGCAATAACTTCAGCAAGAAGAGTCTCAGAGTTGCAGGCACTAATGGCTGTGGAACCTTTTATTGTTTTCCATCAAGACAGGGTTTCTCGAAGGACAAACCTAACATTTATGCCTAAGGTAGTGTCCAGTGTGGCTCTTAACCAAACCATACATTTGCCTACATTTTATCCAAACCCACAGAATAAGGGGGGAGACTTCTGCATTCTTTGGACATCCACAGACAGCTACTCTTTTACTTGGACAAAACTAAAGCTTTCAGAAAAACTGAGCAACTCTTAGTGGCATATGCTGCAGGTTCGCAAGGAAAAGCTATCTCTAAGCAGACTATTTTAAAATGGATAGGCCACTGCATTCATTTCTGCTATTCACAACATGGCAAATCAGTGCCCAAGGGCATTAGGCCACATTCTACCAGAGCAGCAGCCACTTCAGCAGCCTTCCTTAGAGGAGTACCAACCAAGGACATTTTGGAGGCTGCAACCTGGACTTCAGTGCACACTTTTACAAAGCACTAGCATTTACCTCTTTATTCTAAATCCAGAGCAGGCTTTGTCACTGCAGATCTGCAGGGCCTCATAGCCTCTCCAAATTCTATTTAGGCCCAGCCACCCAAACTCAGCTTTGGGATTCAACCCAAGTGTAATGACTGCAACAGTGAAACACGATGAACATAGTACAGTTGTGTACCTACCATAAATGTAGATGTTCGAGTGTATTCACTGTTTCAGTCCAGGTTACCCCCCCTCCATCCACCTTTTTTCATTGCTGGGACTTACCTGTACCTCTCTATTCTATACAACCTATGTGGTGTATTTGCTTGTAGATGAAGGTTATGTGCATGCTTTTTTATGATCATAATATTTTTAGTGTACCCTTTTGGGGGCACCTGACATCTGGGGCAAGAAAAACTGAAGAAAATGGCATCGGCTGCATCTTTTATACCCCTGATGCACTGACGTCAGGGAAGAGGCGACAGCAACCGACGCCGGACCAGGACTTTGGAATTCAGGCCGACTGCGGGGTAGCCTGCCAGCAGGGTAACCCAAGTGCAATGACTGCAACAGTGAATACACTCGAACATCTACATTTATGGTAGGTACACAACTGTACTTTCCTAACCCCTGAGTCTAGAACTGCAGTAGCCAGCACTCATCTCTTATCAACATTACTTTACCCCTCTCCAGTTCTTACCAACATTAATAAACCGACCTGAACAAACTCTCCACATGCTACAACAAAATAGCTAGGTTTGCTGCCAATACTAGATCACACTCCCACCACTGCCAATCCCTACTTAAGCTACACTGGTTAGAATTTCCAAACCTGCTACGCTACCACCAACTCGTAGCCCATCAAATTCTATACCATCCTGGGAGAACCCCTGCCCTAGCTGACATGTTAAACTTTCACAACTCCAACAGGGAACTACGATCAAGTAACAAATCCCTGATTGAAGTCAATCCATGTAAGAACAACTCTGGAGAAACCCTATTCTCCCATGAGGTTGCAAAAGCATGGAACACCCTCCCACCTGTCCTCAGGATACAAAATCACGCAAGCACATTCAAAAGCCTCCTTAGATCACACTTCATTGCTAACCCTCTCAGTAACTGCAAAGACCCTCCCCCCCCCCGAATCCTCACTGCCCTGTAGGCAGACTACCCACTGAAGCCTCCAATGCATACATCATACTGTCACCTGCAATGTACTTCTTGTAAATATTGTAAATAACGACCTACTCCTGAGTGTCTTATTTACACAGATTGTACTGTTATTATAGACATGTAACCTCCTGACTGTACAAATAACGACCTACTCCTGAGTATCTTATTTACACAGATTGTACTGTTATTATAGACATGTAACCTCCTGACTGTACAAATAACGACCTACTCCTGAGTATCTTATTTACACAGATTGTACTGTTATTGTAGACATGTAACCTCCTGACTGTACTATGTGATTGTTTTGCATTTAACTGTTTTTTACCTTGTATGTTAGCTTTCTTGTTATGTAACTTATGTATTTACACTGTTGCTTCCTTGGAACTTTTCTCCTCAGGACTCCACTGAAAATGGACGTCTGTTGTCCAGTTGGATTTATCCTGGTAAAAGAAATGTTAAAAAAAAATTATCATCCCTACCTATTTCTACTTGCTCTACTCCGTCACTTAGACTACTTCTTCTCTTTCTGCTGTTCCCGTTAGGGGTCGCCACAGTGGATCATCTGTTTCCATTTATTCCTTTCCTCTGCATATTGCTCAGTCACACCAACCGCCTGCATGTCCTCTCTCACCACGTCCATAAACCTTATCTTAGGCCTTCCTCTTTTCCTCTTACCTGGCAGCTCCATCCTTAGCATCCTTTTCCCAGTATACCCATCATCCCTCCTCAGCACATGTCCAAACCAACGCAATCTCGCCTCTCTGACTTTGTTTCCAAACCGTCCAACCTGAGCTGACCCTCTAATATACTGATTCCTAATCCTGTCCATCCTTGTCACAACCAGTGCAAATCTTAACATCTTTAACTCTGCCACTTCCAGCTCTGACTCCTGCCTTTTTGTCAGTGCCAACATCTCCAACCCATACAACATTGCTGGTCTCACTACCCTCTTGTAGACCTTCCCTTTCACTCTTACTGGTACCAGTCTGTCACAAATCACTCTTGACAATCTTCTCCACCCATTCCACCCTGCCTGTAATCTCTTCTTCACCTCTCTTCCAAACTCACCATTACTCTGAACTGTTGATCCCAAGTACTTAAACTCATCCACCTTTGCCAGCTCTACTCCCTGCATCCTCACCATTCCTCTAGCCTCCCTCTCATTCACACACACACATATTCTGCCTTAGTCCTGCTGACCTTCATTCCTGTCCTCTCTAGAGCATATCTCCACCTCTCCAGGGTCTCCTCAACCTGATCCCTACTCTCACTACAGATCATAATGTTATAATAATCACTCAGATGTACACTTTAAATTCTTCAAGCAGCCCTAACATTTGTACCCCCCCAAATTACAATATTATGATCTTTTTTCTCTTCACTTTCTTTTCCAGGTGTATAGTCTAAATATCAAAAAAGGAAGTGTTTAACATAGTGTTGTTTTATTCCTGTCCAAGTTGGCTGACACTGATGACTTTAAGTATTGATGCGGAGAAAACATTCAGAAGGCTAGCCAGAAATACTGTAGCAGCAATTATTGCGGCTAGATAATTAAAGTTTTCTGCATATATGTGATTTGAAATGCAAAAGTAAAGCTAAGACATTTGATACTTGGCATCACACAAGGAAATAATGTAATATTCTTAGAGAAAGCATTAACAAGGGATTGACACTCTTTGTTACCAGAGTTACTAACTGAAAGGATTCAAGTGAAGTGCTTTACATTTCTACAGAGCAATAGATGTATTTAATTGTCATTAATGATGGCGAAGGTGTAACTGTTGGAAGTAAGCCTAGTGTATTGACCAGGTATGGTGGGTTGATGATGCTTATGAAATGGGATGCAAAAAAGTATTTTGTCTTTTGAATTAACCATTTATTTCTTTATCTGCTTGATTGCTTGTTTCTTGTTGATCCAATTAATTTCACTAGTTATGACTGTTTTCAGTGGAGAACCAAAGTGGTTTTCATACTTTCTAGGAAACCTTTTCTAGGAAAACTTTAGTCAGGATACTGAGGATTTTTACCTCCACCAACTCAATCAGATGAGACGTCAGTTTAGTATATCGTCTGAAGGTCTGATGCGTCAGAGCAGTAATACAGGTTGCACATCAGTATAAATGGAGAGGCACTGCTATACAGAACAAAATAGGTCTCTACATAGTAATCTGGCTTATTGGTACAGTGAATGTGTTGGAGTTTTGCTGTACTTCAATTGTGTTTTCTGAATATATTCACTTCTGGGGATAACGTGGAAGCATGTAAGGTGTGCTGAAACCTATGATCCAAAGTTGTCTTCTCCATGTGGCTTCAACCAGTGGGTTATCAGATCCAACACCAGTCAGATACTTCAGACTTCCAGCTTGCCAGGCTTTGGTTTTGGTTACTGTTTATGTAGTGCAGAGATACAAACAAGACAGTTTAGGAGTCTTGGTTGGATTAGATTTCAGCATTGAGACCTTCCGGTGATTAGAGGGGAATATAGGAATTCATCAGTTGCACTGTTTTTTTTTTTGTGTGTCATTGCATTGAGACAAAAGTAATCGGATCCTGTTTTGTTGCCCGTAGACCATATGGTAAGTTCATGTTCACTGAACATTGGGATCAAAGGAGCAGAACAAGGCTGATCGACCTCAGAGCGATAGTTTATTTAATCAAAAGAGCAGTTGTAGATAATGACAGCTTGACCCCCTGCAGAAATTGCCTGTCTTTTGTGTTTTAATCAACATTTCTTTAATATCGAATATATTTTTTAGTTATCTGGAGTGCAGTTTAAAATGAGCTCAGTGTATTGACACGATTGCTGATTACTGTCTTTGTTAGTTATTTTTTCTGGCCATGCATGGTTTAAATGGCTAGTGTGGGTATTAAAAGCTGCTTGATTTGCAGAATGTTGTTGATGAAACCATCTGTGACAAGTTTCCCACTGAGCTGCAAGGGTTAGTCATTCTGCAGGTGTGAGACAGTGATGTGCCTTACTGCAGCACATTTATCAAATAAATAAATTACGGTTTTACATAACTTTTACAGAGAACTAAACAGAGATGTAGTGATGAGTGATTTGAAGATGGATATTATTCCATCATGAAATTATATATTACTTTGTGTATTGTAAATTCATAATGCCATTAGGGAATCTTGACTGTCTCTAGTACATGGGAGGCAGGGGAAACCTTGTCACAAGAGTTGCACTTACTGGTTCCCTTTCAGCTGAGCATGCATGCCAACATCTGCAGTATTGGAGTGTATTGGAGTGGAAAGTGTTAGCTGTAAAACAAAGGAGGAGGATAGAGCTTAGATGTAGAACGTGCTGGAAATGTAGTCACATTACCTCTTAAACCAAGGGACGGTTGCAGCTTCATTATAGCTCATAGTCATAATTTGATGTGCATGGATGAGTTTTCCTAATGTGAAAATACTTGCAACACATCACGGGGGGTTCTAGGATTTTTTGAAACATGCTGTGCAGTGCAATAGCTTTCAGACAGAATAGGAGATTTAACGTTTGTGCTACCATCCCCCAAGGTCCAGGTGCTCACTATCTCTGTCACAGACACACACACACACACACACACACACACACACACACACACACACACACACACACACACACACACACATGCAAAACCAAGATCCTTTCATAACAATGGGTTTTTATTCATGTATGTATTTATGTACTTTGAAGTGTGTGTGTGTGTGTCCTAACCTAGGTCAGGTCTGGGTATGTGTATATGCACGATTTTTGTTGGAAGAAGGAGGTCAGGCCAGGGAATTTTGAGGAGGATGTGGAAGTCCTGATATTCGCATTTTATATGTCAGGCAATTAGTCCACAAAATAACACACACACAATGCCGTTTCCACCCATGCACACTGACAGTACTATGATGGTGTGTGTGTGTATTTTAATCCCTATAATGTTTGTAACTCCTTCATGGAAGTGTAATGTTACTCTTTATAAACATAATTGTTGAGATGCACAAGTGTGAATTATCAAAGCTTCCCCTGTAGCCCATTTACTTTAAAATTGCATTCAAAGTTTCTAATTGGAAAATGTAATGTTGCGGCTGTCTGAGTGAACTTTCTTGTCCCATTTGCAGTTTTGAAGTTTAGTGTAGTGTGCTCTTTTCCATTCTTTTGTCTGCACCATTCCGAGTACTTTATAACTGGTGCAGTTGTGATTCATTTGCCAGAAGCTTTCTTGCACAGTTGCCATAAACATGAGGGCTCTATGATACCCCACATTACAAATTATTGACTGTCCTCTTTCAGCTGTGACTGGGGTTATTTCCTTGGATTACTTTGTAGGTAACTATACTGATAACCTGTTTACAAGCTGATAGCTTGCAAGGAGTTAATACTAATCTCAGCAGGAAAATGTGGGCAGAATTTACTTGCCTGGCAGTATGTGAGAGTAGCAAAGCTTTGTTGCTTGCTAGGAAATATTGACAGGTACATAAAAGCTTCCGAGGTAAATTTAGGAATTTCACTGTACTGGCTGCTGTTTCTTTTTGTACTCTTGTCTGTATTAAGCACTTCCATTAGCAATGTAAGCTTGCTTGGAATGTGTATTGTGTGGACTTCACAGGAGAGAGGTTTTTGCTTTGTCTTGCTGCATGTATAACCACTTCAAGAAGCAAACTAAAAATTGCTGCATTAAAAACTGAATTTCAGGAGTCATTCATGCAGTAAAAAGTCACAGGGCATTGCTTAGTGTGGAAAGTATACCTGTACCCTGCATTGATTCTGATGTGCCCCCACGTGTAGCTGTGTGCATTCTCTCATTCTGTTCAAGCTGAAGCCCCCCCCAGCCCCCAGTGTAAAAAGTATTTGTACAGGTAGGCTTCTAAAGCAGAACCTACAAAACCATTCTCCTTTGTGCGGTCCAGACCACTGAAAAATAGGAACATTTTTCATAAGAAGAATGAGAACACTTTTTTATGCTTATGCAGAATCTGCTTTTATATTACTGAACCCTGTAATCACAACCTGTGTATTTACTTATTAGCTACAGTTAGACAGTCTGTGTTGCAGTCTTATCCCCAGCCTACAGGCCGCTATTTCCACATCAGTGAGTCTGCACGTACAGGCCTCCTGGCTGTGGTGGTGAAGACAGCTGGGTCCTATGCACTTAGCTGAGATTTAGAAGTTGGTAAAATGTCTCTTATGTGGTTAATAGATTGACAGAAATGCTGTTCTGTGTATCAGCTGTTTTTCAGTGATATAGTTTTGACTGAACAAGAATTAGGCACATAATCTTGATGTTTGTTATGGTGTAAGTTGGTCATTAAGGTAAATGTGCTCCATTTCCCTGGAGTCCTCTGAATGTGGATAAACCCATTTCAAAAATGAATGCGATGATTTGACTTGTCACTGTTCCCTCTTTTTTGTATCATTGTGTTCTTCAATGGATGTTACCCCCCCTTGACCAACGTATGTGACACTTTCCCTCTCTACTTTTACCTTGCAAAGTTGGTACCTGCCTGTTTAATTTCCTAGAAAGTGTCTGTTTTATTATTATTAAAGTCCATTAGGTTATGACCCTCTCCCTGCACCAGAGTAAGTCAAGTAGGGCTTTCTGGCACTGTATATATGAAGGTATATCGTTAATGCTAATGACCTGGGTACAGTAATTAGCAAGCCGTGTGATGCACTTACTTCTGCATAAATCAGTGGAAATGTAGACTGCATGGAGATTAGATAGGATCTTCCCCTCCCTCCCTCTTTATCTTGTTTAGTAATCTTTCTGACATGACATTAATCTTAAACTGGTAAAATATCACCCAGAACTAAAGAAATATATTTGCAGAACTGAAGAAATGTGCTTGCTTTTAATAGTTCTTGAGTCTTGCTCTACAAAAATGTCAAATACGGCTTGTCTGCACCCTCTTGGATTTCTTGTGCTTCAAGGAAATCTGGCTGAATGTTGGAAGTTTTGGCTACAGAAATCCAATTTGTTATTGCTCATGGGTTAGCTGAGAAGGCTGATTACTCAAACTGATCCATTTTTACATATTATTGGGGGAAGAAGCTATAAAGGCTTTTAACGTTTCTTTTTCCTGCATTGAAGAATGACAGAATAGCAGAACTTGAAGATCAGTTAGGAAATTAATGACAGCTCAGAAAGAATTTGTCATTTATTAGACATTTGTTCTCTACAAGAACACAAGGTCTTACAGGGACTGGCAGTCCACATGTTACTGAGCCAAAAAATATGATTTTGATGTTTTCTGATGCATGAATACGAGATAATTCAGGTATAGGAGATGAAATTGGAGGCAGGCTACTATGAGACAAGACCTCATCGGAAGTTGTAGATGTCTGCAGTGCAAGTTAAATTATTAGTGAATTGTTAAAAGAATTAACAGATGAAAATAATGTGTTCAAAATAAAATGTGACTTGCATAAGGCAAAACATGAGAAAAAGGGCTGGAGGTGTAAAACTAATGGATAAGTAATATAAAAGTAACATTTTTATAAATCATTTATGCTTTATTGACCAGATTAGTACCACTAGGCCAATGGCCTATTTTCAGGTGATTCCTGAGGTGATGTTCATACCGACTAGGGGAAATTTGGTCAGGACAACAGGGGACTTTCCCTACTCTTTTTGATGAGGGAAGTTAAACACCTTTTGAAGCTGGAAGGTGATGCTTAGTGGGCTGCTAGTGCAGTTCTTAGAATTCCAAGATTGAGGCGAGTGCAGCCGAGATGGTGGGTAGTGCAGGAGAAAGCCTACGGAAGGAATGTGAGGGAGAGTAAGAAATTGTTACAGGATTGGAAATTGGAGACACCAGTGTTGGTAACTTTGATGAACCAGGTAGAGCCAAAGGAAAGAGAAGGCAGTACAGTAGCGTGACATGAGGGAGTGAGAAAGTGAGGTTGGAAACATTAGTGACTGGTGCATGGAAACAGATTGGAGGCAAACTCTAGCCGGTGGAGTAGCCAGTTTTAAGAGTTTACCTCTGCAAATGTTTTTTTTGTTAAATGGAAGAACAAGTTATACAGATGCAGCAGGACAAGGAAGAACGTACTGAGAGAGGACAAAGCTTAGCAGGATTTCATTGACCACAGAGAAGATGTCCAGAGGTAAGAATAGAAAGTAAAAACAATAACAGTGGGAGCAGTATGATATTGTGGACAGTATTACTTTGTCTCTAGGGCTGACATTACACATAAGGGCATTAATGCTTTGGAGAACTGAAATGTTAGATGTGGCATTTGAAAGCTTTAGCTTGCTTGAAAAATGTACGAGTGAAACTGAAAAATGAAATAATGTAGAAACTTGGGAAAAAATTAAAAACTTGCAATTAGAATTAAAAAAGAAAATAAATGCTCAGTTTAGGACTTCATGTATGGATAGGCATGAGTTAAAACATTTTTCGTTCATTGTATAACAAGTAGGTCAGGTGAAAAAAATGTGTGGACTCGGGGTTGGGAAGTGTGGGTGACAGTGGATGTTAAAGATGTGGAAGTTAACATGGTTCCAACACAGTAATTCTGAATGTTGAGAAGGTTTGTTTGGTACTGTGGCCAACCTAAGGTGTGTTATTTTTGTGGGGATGAATGCCATTTAGTACAAGACTGTAACAATGTGATGAGAGGGAGATATAGCAGCAACTGTAAACTGGCTTGTAGAAAATGTACAAAATTTGGGCAGTTCTGGTTTGACTAGATGGAGAGGAATGTTTGAGTAGATAAAGAGGAAAGCTCCGAAGAAAGATAAACAGTAGAAAATGTTACTACAGAAGCTGTTGAAAGAGAAGGTGTTATGCGGGAAGGAGATACTGAAAAGAAGGTTAGAGAATGAAGAGGTAGTTTGGAAGAAATAGTTCAAACTAGGATTGTTATTATGCAGGAAGGAAATAGAAATTGAAGAGGGAGAAATGGGGACAGAAGACCACAAACAAGATAATGAATAATCATAGGTTCATAGGTTAGTATTAAGCTAACTGGCCTTGCGAGCCATTTTAAGCCTAGCCAGTTATCCCTTGTGAGACTCAAACCCTGCACCTTGTGTTTGTAAGGCAAACACTTTAACCGTTAGGCCACCTTCCCAACCCAGTTTGTAGAAGAATTAGGAGAAGGGAAAAAAATAAGGTCTGAAAGTAAAATACAAAAAAAGTAAAAATGATGATATAGGAACCTTTAGCATTAAATGTGACTAGCATTAGACAGGATAGAAGAGATTTGGTGGTGGTGAAACATAAAAAAATGTTTTTTTTAGCCTGCTGGATTTCAGGTTAAACAGAAGTAAAAAGGAGCAGAGTGGAGGCAGTATGACAAGGGCCAAAATGTTTGGTCAGTAGGAAACAAAATATGTTCTGGAATAGGAATTCTTATGAAAAAAATGAAGAAATAAGTATTCTGGATGTAACAATAGTAGTACCAGAAGTTTAGTGACATGAGAATGAGAACAACAATGTATAAGATTAATAGAGATGTATGCATATAGTAATGTGACAGAGAGAAAACAGTTTGAAGAAATTTAAAAAAATGTGTTGGTGAATGTCAGTAGTGGTGGTAGGAGATATTGACTGTAACCTGAAGAAAGAAAAGAAACAGAAACATAACATGCAGTATTAAACTGCTAATAGAATTAATACAATGTGGAGATTTAAAAGTAGGAAAGAAGAGAGTGGACATATTAAAGAGGACATTTTAAGACTGAAAACTGATTTTGTTGTTTAAAGACATGAAAGAAATAACAGGGTGTACAGATGGCTGAGGTTTGAGGTCATAGCGTAACATGGACCACGATAGGGGAGTGCAAGGAGGGAAAATGAATAAGGAGCTTAACTGCAAATTTAAAAACAAAGGTGGATGAATTTATGAGAGAAACATTATGGAAATATATGACAATGAGACCATTTTATAAAAAGTGTACACAGTGGTGGGTAGTTTACAAGCAGAAGTATAAACTATGTTTAGAAGGGTTTACTATTAAAATTTCGAACAGCACTCCGTCGACTGTACTATAGTCGAACACGGAAGTTCGGAAATGATAATTCCGAACTAAAAAAAAACAATCTAGGAATGGTTTTAACATGGGTCGAGGTAGGGGAGATGTTTGTAGTTCAGAATAATACTGAACACCTACCTCGACCCATGTTAAAACCGTCCCTAGATTGATTTTTTTACTTCAACATTCAACGTTTTCGAACTTCCGTTGCCGACTATAGCACAGTCGACGGAGTGCCATTCGAAATTTTAATAGTAAACCATTTAAAAGTGGAGAGAAGAATAAAAAATAAGATGAAATATAAAGAACTTTTGCAAAATTGTGAGCTTGATAGAAAAAGGAAGTGGCAAACTAAGGAAATACAAAGTCAGATATATGAAAATAATAGATAAAACGTAAAAATTAAATTATATATCCAAATATTTATTTTCCTGAAAAAATGAACGATTAAGTTAAAGATGACAGAAGGAAGGACGGACTTTATATTAGATGATAAAGGAGACATAAAATACTAATAGGAAAATGTTATGGAGGTGGCAAAGAAATTTGTAGGGAAAATGCATGAAAAAAGAGTAAACAAATGGACAGGAAAAATAGAAAGTGGAAAAAACATCAAAAAAGTAAAGACATTATTAAAAAATTGCATAAGAGTAGAAGAAATAGAGAAGGTGAGAAAAGAAGGTAAGAGTGAATCAGCACCAGGATGGTGTAAGCTATGATTATTACTGGAAAATGAATAAAGTTGAAAGAATTTATTTTAATGTTAAATGAATGGAGGAAGGTATAATGGAAGACGTGTTAGAGTGGTAAAATGTATATGGAAAGGGATGAAAGAAAATACATGCAAAATTCGAGGCCCATAACACTTAGGAACACTGTCTACAAACTGTCTATGAAAACACTCCAAAAAGGATAGAAAAAGTATTGGATGAGGTAGTAGGAGAATGGGTCTGTGGTATAAAAGGAGATGTTAATAGTGAAAGTAGTAATACAGATGATATTGAAAGAAAATACAAATGTTAAGACTGATAGCTTGTGACATAGCCTTCAATAAAGTGAGCCGTGAAGCAGTGTGGTAGATTTTAGAGGCTTATTGTATAGAAATTTTATGAAACTCCATGGTTACAGGTTATGGTAAATGGATGAATGGGAAAACATAAGTATTAAGGGAGGAGTAAAACAAGGATGCCCAAATATGTGTTTATTTATTAGTAGTGAATGTTATACTAGGAGTATGAACATATATGTACAAAACAAGAAGGGCAGGATGTGAGATGGGAGGAGGCATTTTATTACCAAAATGTATGACTTATCTATATGATTTACATGTAATAAAAAACAAGGGATTAATGTGTAATATTGTAAAGCTGTTAAAAACTGGGTTGCAGTTAAATAAAAAGAAATGTAAGGGATTTGGTTAGATAAATAAATTGAATGTATTCCACAAGAAAGGAAACAAAGATTTTGGGGTGAGATTTGTTGAATGTGAAAGTGAGTAAGTCAATAGAGGGAGGTACTGGAACAGAAAAATGTTAGTTTGTTGGAAACGTTTTTATAATTTCAGAAAAAAGACATATACAGTGGATATAAAAAAAGTGTACACACCCCTGATAAAATGCCAGGTTTTGTGATATAAAAAAATGAGACTACAATAAATAATTTCAAAACTTTTCCCACCTTTAATGTGGCCTATAACCTGTACAATTCAATTGAAAAACAAACAAATCTGTTAAGGGAAAAAATATAAAAAATAAAAAAAGGTACAATAAGCTTACAATAAGTTGGTTGGATAAGTGTGCACACCCTTAAACTAATACTTTGTTGTTGTACCTTTTGATTTAATTACAGCATTCAGTCTTCCTGGGTACACACCTGCCATCAATTAAAGAGACCGATTAACCCCAAATAAAGTTCAGCTGTCCTTTCCTGACATTTACTCAGTTGCCTGCTACAACAAAAGCCATGGTTCGCAGAGAGCTTACAAAGCATCAAAGGGAACTCATTGCTGAAAGGTATCAGTCGGTGAGAAGGGTACAAAAAAATTTCCACAGCATTGGATATACCATGGAACACAGTGAAGACGGTCATCAAAAAGTAGAGAAAATGTGGAACAACAGTGATGTTGCAAAGAACTGGACATCCCTCCAAAATTGACGAAAACTGGTCAAAGAGGCTTCTAAGAGACCTACAGCAACACTGAAGGAGCTGCAGGAATTTCTGGCAAGTACTGGTTGTGTACTGCATGTGACAACAATCTCCCATAATCTCCATATGTCTGGACTATGGGATAGGGTTGCAAGCTGGAAGCCTTTTCTTACACACAAAAATATCCAGGCCTGGCAAAATTTGCAAAACAATGTATCACATCTCCCAAAAGCATGTGGGAACATGTGTTATGGTCTTATGAGACCAAGGTTGAACTTTTTGGCCACAATTCCAAAAGGTACGTTTGGCGCCAAAACAACACTTCACATAACTGGAACTGGGGCTTTAGTCAAGGTGGAGGGAATTATGAACATTTCCAAATACTAGTCAATTTTGTCCCAAAACCTTCAGGTGTCTGCTAGACAGATGAAGAGGAATTTCACCATTCAACATGACAATGACCCCAAGCATACAACCAAATCAACAAAAGAATGCATTCACCAGAAGAAAAATAAAGTTTTGGAATGACCCAGACAGAGCCCAGACCTAAATCCAATAGAAAATCTGTGGGGTAACCTGAAGAGGGCTGTGCACAAGAGATGCCTTCATAATCTGACAGGTTTGGAGTGCTTTTGCAAAGAAGAGTGGTCAAATATTGCCAAGTCAAGATGTGGCATGCTGATAGACTCTGACCTAAGAAGACTGAGTGCTGTAATTAAATCAAAAGGTGCTATAACAAAGTATTAGTCTAAGGGTGTTCACACACAAAAAAAATATTAGTTTAAGGGTGTGCACACTTATGCAACCAGCTTATTATACGTTTTTTATTTTTTTATATTTTTCCCCTAACAGATTTGTTTGTTTTTCAATTCAACTGTACAGGTTATAGGTCACATTGTTGTTGTGTTTTTCGCTTTTCCCGGTTAGGGGTCGCCACAGCGGAACTCCGGTCCGCTAATGATTGGCAGTAGATTTTTACGTACCAAGTTGCTGGCTCTGACGCACAACCTTCAACGAAGGTACGCCCATTCATGCATGTCTCCACACAGAAGATGCTCTAGCTGAGAATCGAACAGGACGTCTTACTGTGAGGCGACAACGCTACCGCAGCACAACCACATTAAATGTGGGAAAAGTTTTGAAATAATTTATCGTGGTCTCATTTTTTATGGCATTTTAACAGGGGGGGTGTTCAGTTTTTATATCCACTGTATGTTGAGTTCTTATTTATTAGGAAAAATTGCATATTGTGTGTGTGTTGGGGGGTATATAAATTTCCCACTCAGATGTTAAACATGTTGTTAGAGACTTTTTTATTTTCATTTGGGGCCCAGTGCTGAACCCTGTGAGAAGAGAGATAATTTATACAGAAAAGAAGGACATGGTTTGAATTTAAAATATCCAAAAGTGGATTTAGCATTTATGCATTTATTTTGATTATTGATGATGGAAAAAGAAATGCTAGGCAAGATGTTATATGAAGAATGTAAAAATGTATGAGGAAAAGAAAAAAGGGCAGGATAGAAGAAAAAGAAGATAATAACATGAAATTACAGAAACTAACAGTGATGTTGATCGGGAAAAAATTAATAATATGATTTTGGAAAAACATTGTGCTGTACACGTGGAAAGAATTAAAAGAAGATGAAAAAAGGCAGTCATAGGTAGAAGAAAAGCATTTGAAAATATTTGAGGCAGAGGATCATAGGTAGAAGAAAAGCATTTGAAAATATTTGAGGCAGAGGATTTTTGTAGAGAATTTCATTAGGTATGTCACCAGTGAAAAAGAATACGAACTTGTAAGGTTTTGGAGGAAAATGTGTTTATTATAATTTAAAAAAAGTATTTTTTTGTTTTGGATTGTAAACATAATAAAAAATCATAAAGTTTAAAAATGAATATGATGTGAACAATTTAAATGTATAAATGTGAATATGATATTTTATGACAAGTATGATAAAGAAATGCATGTGGCAATGTGGGCGAGATGAAAAAAGGTGTTAGGATTTGTTATAAGAAGAAAAAGAAGAGAATGACGTATTAGCTGAAATAAGCTGGTTGTAGAAGAAAAGGTGAGGGATAGAATGCAAATATAAAAGAGAAATAAATTGATTTCTTTTGTGTTGGTAACGTAAATAATTTAAATATGAATGTAAAATCACGAGAATATAAGTAACTCTTTTAAAGTTTTTTTAATGGTATAAAATAAAAAAAAATGTTAATAAAGCATCCCCTACTCTTTCCGTAAAACTGTTGCTGGGGGGCTGTCACTGCAGGAGAAGGGACATATAGGAGAGAAAGAGAGAGATGCTGATTGTGAGCGTTCGTTGAATGCCTTAGAGGACAGCAACAGTGCCGTTACTGATATTTGCTGGATGTGGGTATAAATAGTGTGGGTAGAGGAGATCCACACAACGTAATGGAAGTTCAACAAGGAGGACTGCATAATGGAACTTTATATGAGATGATAAATGAGTCAGAAAAGGGAACACGCTGTTTCAAGGGTAGATATTGCTCAAAACTGCTTTCCCAAAGGTGTGATGATACTAACAAGGAAGTGTGGTCTGCAGAAGGTGTGAATTGAGCAAGATGTAAGTAATGTGTGTTTTTGGAGGAAAGGGACAAAAAATAACAGAAGATAGCTGTTCAGTCTAATGCAAAAGCATATGCATCTGTTGCTGCTAAGGAAGCCAACAGTAAAAATGTTAATTGACATGAATCTGTTTAACCCTTCTAAGACCTGTTATAAAAATTGAAAGTAAAAATCAGAGACAGTTGCCAACTATTTTGTTTGGGAAAGTATTGTGGTTCCTGTTAGTTTTACATCTGAGGATATAAGAACATTCATTAATATCTGGTACAGAATCAGATCCAGTTTGTGAAATAATGTTTGGAACTTTTGTATTTGCGGAAATTTTTTTGTCTGTGTTTCATACTAATTAATTTTGTTCACCGTGAAATGGCTTTATGGTTAAAAGGATAAAAAGAAAATTTGAAGTACAGTTACTGCAGAAGTAACTGAAAATGAATTAAGATTATATTTTGATGAAACCTGTATGCATGTTTTTTGAATTTAGGAAAATTCTGGAGGAAGTTTGGAGGCAACAGCACACCTTGATAGATTTCAGGTATTGTACACAAGTACAGGCTAATGCTAACCCATGTATGTCATTTGTGATCCCTCGAGGATGTCAGACCTCACCACAGATGCATCATACTTCACATTGGGAGAGCGTATGGACAACCTAAAGGTCCAGAGGAGGAGGATTACCCATCAGAAGGGTGAAAACAGAAGTGTAAAAGAAGATGGCATTAATCTCTGCACTAATAGGTTTCTCTGGAAGCAAGAAACTCTAAAGATAGTGATGGATAACACCACTATAGTTTGATTTATCTGTAAGCATTATACCCCTTTGCAGACTGGCCATGATGACATGGGAAATGACCCCAGGGCAAAACTGTCATTACGTATGCCCCTCAAGCTAGAACTCTGCAGTGGACTTTCTCTACAGACTTTCTTTCAGTTTGCAAGAGTAGATATTGGACAGACAAACATTTCTAAAGTTGAGACAGAAGTAGAGAACCCTAGCAGTAGACCTGTTTGGCTTCCAAGACACTTACCGGTTAAAGTAATTCTGCTTCAGGTACTTTTGAAAAAGAGGTTGGTCAGTGGATCCCTTCCAAGTTTCATGTAATTAAAAACTGTGGTACCAATACACACCATTCTCATTACTACTAAGTGTTTCTAAAGGTAAGACACAAAAAGTCAAGGTCATACTTAACAGCTTTGCTGTTGCCACTACCACAGTGGTTTGCTCAGTTAGTTCAAATGAGCATGGGGGATCCCATACTACTGCCAAGTATTTGTAACGTACTGGCATGCTAAGAGACAGAGCCCTGATGCAGCCAAACAGTAGAATTCTCAAGGAAGCTGCTTGGATATTCTCAGCTTAGTTCCCCTTTTGAGAATGTTTCTTCACTGATATGGCAAGTATTTTGTAGGCCAGAGAACCCAGTATCAAGAGGTCTGACATACCTAAATACATACATACGTACATAAATAAATAAGTACAATTAGTGTGTTGTAGCAGTAACCAAATATAGCCTACTTCAGCACTACACTTGTCTGTAGCTTTGAGTTATATAACTAGATGTTTGAGAAGGTTTCAACGCATGCGTTAATTAAGGTACATATTTCAGCCGTAAGAGCTTGACTCATTATGGATTCTCCCCTTGGCATAATTTCTACAATGAAAACATTCTTAAAAGAAGTCCTTCGCCTCTGACAACATAAGAAGCTCACTTTCTTTCTTGAAACTTGAATGTTATGATGGTAAAATTGATGCTTGCAGCTGAGGGATTCTGTTGGCAGAGAAGTTTTTGTATTTGAAAGCATTTTTCTTGGTGTCTGTCCCATCTTCCAGAAGAATCCCTCAGCTGCAAGTGTTAATGTCCAGAGGACCGCGCACAGTTTTCACAAAGCTTGGGGACTCTAAACTAATCACAGCTTTATGACAAAAGTAATCTGAGAGTTGGTATTAAGTCAGACTATCCATTTACCATTGTTTTTGCATATGTTGCCAGAGGGGTGACACTTTTTTTGCCTAATGGACACACACAGACAGCTGTGATATTTCACTGAAAGGACAAAGGATTTCACTTCGACAAATTAGATGTTTGTTTATGTCAGGAGAGCATGACAGAGACCTTGTCTAAGTAGTCCGGCATTTATATTTAATGACATTATTTTAGGATTACCAGTGTAAATCTTTAAAAGAACAGGTTATATTTCATTTTTAGGACATTCTCGTAGGCCATGTGCTTCTACTTTAGCCTTATTTGTGAATGTTTCAAGTCAGAAAATTTATGAGGCAGCTACCTGGAATGTCCATTCATAACTTGTCCATGTACTACAATATATATAATATAATATATAAGCAGTACTTAAGCATGTCATGTTCTGCTACTGTTGGTGTGCAAGGCATTTTGTAGCCTCTTCTCTGAGATTTTCCTCCAGGGCTCCCCTGGGTGCAACTTTCCTTGTTCTTCCTGAGTGTAAGGGATTATAATACAGCAGTGATATTGTGATGGCCACGGTACAGCTGTTTTAATAATAGGCTGAATGCCGCAGTATGGGAAGCCACCATTCACCCCGCTACATTTGTCACCAGTTTCTTTTTGGTGGTCCTCCTGATCGCATTTTGATAAGAAACCAATCTGCTTCCGTCGGGATCTTCTTTTCTTTATTTCTGAGATGATAGATAGACCTCTTTTGAAGGGATAGAGACAAAGTTTGGTGAAAAACCTGTGTCTTTTCAGGTTATACCAGGTGCACTTAGTGAATTTTTACCCCTGAAAAAGAGAGAAAGAGTGGGTATTGAACAGGCAAACTCAGTGTACCAGATGCTACGCTGCTGTTGTTGTGAGTTAGAGGAGAGCTGTCCTTCTCTGGAAATATGCAAAGCTCTGAAAGTCAGAATGGAAGAGGGCAGGTGTCCATCTGTGACTAAATGTCAAGTATAACAAATTGCCCTAAAGCAGTGATCCTATTGTTTGATTCTCTGTTCATATGGTACGTATACTCGAGTCACTGTACTTTTCTGCTTAAAAGGTGACAAGTAACTTGGAAGAGCCGATGTGTTGTACTGTAGGTAATGAACCATTACTTTATTGTCAGCAAAACCATCAGTTCAGCCAGCAGTGGATTTTTTTATTGTGCATATCCTAATGCATGCGTGTATTCAGCAGTTTTAGTCCTGCTGTAGCAATAGTGACATAAAGAAAGTGGAGAGGCTGTCTTTCTTGGAATGATGCACACTCTGGGCATCTTGCATCCCATTTTGGAAAAACATTCTTGCAGGCGTTTAAGCAGAACAGATGTGGACCTCATGAATGGATACCGAACAGGGAAGAATTTCTGGATCTTGTCCCCAGATGAGGGGTGCCAGAAATGCCTTTCTATTTCTCCAGAAAACAGACCACTCTAAAGATTGTGAGCCAGGAAGCCAATAACAGGGGCTGCTTTCTCAATGCACTGGGCCGCACTGCTTTCCTGTATTCCCTCGTGTCTTATGACAAAATGAACGATAAGAAAGAACAGGCCAAAATGCTGCTCACAGCTTCCTTTTGCCTGAATCAGCACTGGAACTGCCTTTTACTGAGAATGCCAAGGACAGGGCTTGTTGACACAAAGCAAAAGGTCAGTTGTACACCTCAGCCTGAAGACACTAAGGCTTATAGCTTGGATTAGATGGCTATGCCCTTTTAGGCACATTTTATGAAGATGTGCTTTCAGCACAGTGACACAGTGGATAACATTGTTGCCTCACTGCAAGAAGTTTCCAGGTTTGATTCTTGACTGGGGTGCCTTTTGTGCAGAGTCTGCATGTCCTCCCTGTGTTTGCATGGGTTTTCTGTGTGTGCTTCAGTTTCCTCCCATATTCCATAGACATGCAGTAAGTGGATTGGGACTCTAAATTTACTGTGTGTGTGTGTGTGTGTGTGTGTGTGTGTGTGTGTGTGTGTGTGTGTGTGTGTGTGTGTGTGTGTCTGTGTGTGTGTGTGTGTGTGTCTGTTTGTGTGTGTGTGTGTCTGTGTGTGTGTGTGTGTGTGTCTGTGTTTGTATCTTGTGTGTGTCTGTGTGTGTGTGTGTGTGTGTGTGTGTGTGTGTGTGTGTGTGTGTGTGTGTGTGTGTGTGTGTGTGTGTGTGTGTGTCGTGTGTCTGCATCTTGTGTGTGTGGGTGTGTGTGTGCGTCGTGTGTCTTGTGTGAGTGTGTGTGTGTGTGTGTGTGTGTGTGTGTGTGTGTGTGCGTGTGTGTGTGTTTCGTGAGTCTGTGTGTGTGGTACAGCAGTAGGACTCGCCACCCGGCTGTATAAACCTTGGCTGTAGATGGTTCTCACTGTTGAAGAAACACCCCGACCCCATGTGTAAAAATGTGAAAAGGGGGCTGTGAATGGATGGTGCTTTCATTGTTAAGGAGGCTAGGAAGTCAGATTTAAAGAAGTCCTACTTAGCCCAGTGGAAACTACTAAAGCTAAACCATTTTGTGCCCTGAACAGTGCTTTAATTGGCACTCCCCCACGCCCCCCCAGCCAGAGTTGAGATCCAAAAACATAAAAAATCATGCAGACCCAAGAACCAAAAATAAAGTCCTTTGAATTGAAGCTCCTTACTGCAATTTGTAACACACACACTTGCATTAGGCAGTCTTTGATATAATTTAAATAGCTGTGATATCTGTTGTAGCTGTTGAAATGATTACAGATACTGTTCGCAGCTTTGCAAGGACTGATTGGCACCCACATGTCCTAGCAGCAATCGCAACACTGACTAAATGCAATCAGTGATGGCTACTTTAATAATTAAATTACAAAGACCTGATTGCATACACAGATTGGAATCTGCTGTACTGTACCAGTTGCACCCCCTTGCAGCAAATGACCAGGAAAGCTACCACTTTCCCCATCCCATCTATGGATTTAGAAAAAAAATTCTGCCTTTGTTGCCAGAGGAAAGGTTTCTACCTGAATTAGTTTGCTCTCCGTGATTCTTATATTTCTGTTGGACTTTTAAGAAGTCAGGATTGCTGTATGCCTCATTGAAGGTGCATGTATCTGCAATTTCAGCTTGACTGCCTGGGAGCTGCAGTTTATTCACTAGCAGTAAAGCAGTTCTTGCTTATTGGGCCACCCAGTAAGGAACTTTTTCCACTGGGAACCTCATTTCTGTTGTAGAGAAGTTTACATTATCACACTTTGAATCTGCTCCTGTTGATGTTCTTCGTGTTTCACTGTTGCAGTCATTACATTTGGGTAATCCTGCTGGCAGGTTGCCCTCAGTCAGCCTGAATTCCAAAGTCCTGGGTCCTTAGTCGGCTGCTGTCACCCCTTCCCTGACGTCAGGGGTAGAAATGATGTGGCCGACGCCATTTTCTTTAGTCTTTCTTGCCGCATGATGCCCGAAGCAGAAGCAATTCGCAAGTGCTGGTCGGCAGATTCCTGAGATTTTCGTGTGCGTGTTTCAGATCCGAAGTCTTCTATAAAGCTAAGTACCCTGTTGGGGAAACTTTTTTCTTGCTCCAGACCGATGTCAGAAAAAGTTAATAATTGTATTTCTTGTGGGAAGCAAATACCTCATAAGGATTTTCATTCTTACTGTATTCCTTGCCTAGGCCCTGATCACAACGTTTCAGGTTGTCGATTTTGTGCTAGATTTAACCAACGCACTATTAAACGTAGGTATGATTTTTCTTTAAACTATTTTGGACGCCGGTTTAATTATCCAGAAATATTGTCGGATAGCCATCCGACTACCGGAGTTCACAAAAAACGCAAAGAAAAGGAAAGAGATAGACAACCGAGGCCCAAAACCGACAAAGAAGCTTCTCCTAAGCCGGTCGCCGGTTCGTCGGTCCACAGTGAGGCACTTTTGCAGCCCCTGACGCCCGTTACTTTAGAGTCGCAGGCTGCTACCGAATCCCAAGTGGAGTCGGCCATGCCGCTGGAAACTCAAGGAATTGGAGCCTCGGATATTATCCCTTCAGATGGGTCTGGAGCCGCTGAGCAGGCACCGGCTTCTGCGGTTGTATTCAGACTTAAACATCTTTACATCAAACCGACTTCAGTTTCAAAAGCAAAGTCTAAAGCACCTTCCAAAGCAAAGAAACAAACTCAAGAGCCACGTGGTCAGGCCTCTATGCCCAAAAAACAGACGCTCAAAATGGCCGAAGACTTGATTACCTTGATCAGGGGTTCCCATCCCCCTCCTGATAAGAGGCCTGGGCCAGAGACTGACTATGAATCTTCAGATCAGGTTTCCATTTCTTCTGATTCCTCTTCTGATCAGGAATATTCTCTTCCCCCCTATGAGGATTCTGATGCTGAAGAATCTGTACCTTCAGCTTCTCCTCCTGAGGACTATTCTTTTGGGGAAACTTTACATACCCTGAGGGAGCATTTCCACTGAGAGAGCCAAGATTTTTCAGAATCTAAAAAGAGGCTCAGGGATTTCCTTTTACTACCTCAACACAAGCCACTAGCCATCCCACCTGTGTTAGACATTGTAGATGATGTGTTTTCGGAGTCTAGTCTTACACCTGACTCCTTACCTCCATCTCCTGTTAAGCCAGACAGATATTACAGGGTTCCTGACTCTCATAAATTCCTTTTTAAAAATCCTGCTGCAGACCCAAAAACTATTTATCAGGGTCCCAAAGGAGTTAAGGCTTCTGCTGCAAAAAATCCCTACCCCTCTGACACAGTTTCTAGGGCACTGGATAGATGGGGAAAAAAGGTTTATACATCTGCTACCTTGGCTATAAGGGCCTTAAACTGTCAGTTTCATATGCTCAAATATCAGCAACATGTCATGGCATTGCTTAAACAGAAAATGTTGTTAAACTCGGAATGTGCAGAAAACAAAGAAATGCAGGATTTATTGCATACAGTTGAACAAGTTGGAAAGCATACTTTGCAATGTGGTTTTGATTCTTTAGAGGCCTCCTGCAGGGCCGCAGTTACAGGTTCTGTTATTAGGAGGCATGCTTGGTTAAAGGAACAAAATCTGCCTGATCATGTCAAAGTTAAATTATTAGATGCACCTTTACAGCATGATACTGTGGTTTGGTGTTAAGGCAAAAGAGGTGTTGAAGAAAATGGAGGACAAAGCTAAATCTATGCAAACGGTCAAAGATTTTTTTACAAGTACAACCACCAACAAAGAATTGGTCCTTTCCTGTGTCAGACAGACAGACCTCAAAGGGGCAGAACCAGACGCCCTAGAGGCAGATCCCAGGCGCAAGGTTCATTCCGCTCAAAACAATGGGGAGCTTCTACCTCCAAAGTTGGAGAAGACAAATCACAACCATTCAGGAAACAGTCCCAATGGCTTCCCCCTGCCTGCACCAAGCACTTATCTCCTGGCAGCACCCTTAGGGAGAAAATTTGCACTTTTTTGTCAAAATTGGCACATTTTAACCCAGGACAAGTGGGTTCTAAATATAGTGTCACAAGGCTACGAATTCCATTTCCATACCCTGCCAAAGGCAAGCGGCTGGCCAGATCTGCAAAAAAATCAATGGGCAGAGGCACAAAAACAAGTCTCATCCCTCATGGACATGGGGGTCATTCAACTAGTACCAAAGCAAGAGCAGGGACAAGGATTTTACTCAAGACTGTTCTTGGTACCCAGAAAGGACAAGGCCTGGAGGCCAATACTGGACCTATCTATTTTGAACACATTCCTGGATAGACCAAAATTCAAGATGTTGACTTTACAGGAGCTTCTGCCCATGCTGAGCAAGAACGCTTTGCTGGTGAATTTAGACCTAAAAGAGGCATACCTGCATGTCCCAATCAGACAGATATGCAGAAGATACCTCAGAGTCAAGGCTGGCGCAATGCATTACCAATTCTTTGCACTGCCCTTTGGCTTATCTACTGCGCCCAGGCTCTTTACAAAGTGCCTGGCACCAGTAGTTGCATTCTGCAGACAAGGAGGAATACAAATATATCCTTACTTGGACGACTGTTTAATTTAAGCAGAGAACAAGGACATTCTGGCGTTTGTGAAAAGGCTTCTAACATGCCTAGGGTACACAGTCAATGAAAAGAAATCAAAACTAGTACCCTCTCAAGAGATAATATTCCTGGGTGCAAGCTTAAATACAACTGCCCAGATGGCTTATCTCACGCCAGACAAACAAAGGCAACTGACTACCTATTTCAAAATGTTGGCAACAAAGGCCCAGTTATCTGCAAGAAAAATTCTGCAGGCTTTGGGCTTCATGGCATCCTGCATCCTACTAATTCCATATGCAAGACTGCATATGAGGAAACTGCAATGGTACCTAAAAAGTGTTTGGACTCAACATTGCCACAGCCTAGAACCTATGATTACTCTCATTCCCTGCCTGCAACAGGTGTTTCGATGGTGGGCAAAGGCTTGTCAACAAAACAAAGGACAGCCATTCACATTACCCCCAGCCAGGCAAGCACTAACAATGGATGCATCAGATTATGCCTGGGGGGCCCACATGGCAGGAAGATGCATTCAGGGCACATGGAACCCAAACCAAATGCATCTACATATCAATCAAAAAGAGATGCTAGCAGTTCAAAATGCCCTGACAGCCTTGAAGGACCTACTTCATCCAGGACAACTACTGATAAATACAGACAACACCACAGTCATGTGATACATAAACATGCAGGGGGGCACACATTCTTACCCCCTTTGCAGACTAGCCATGACTTTGTGGGACATATCATTGACTTATCAAGTACATCTGCAGGGACAATTCCTGCTAGGAAGGAAAAATACTCTGGCAGACGAACTAAGCAGAAATATCATGGACCCCCATGAGTGGCAGCTAGATCCACAAGTCTTCAGCATGATAACAAGGAAATGGGGATGCCCGGACATAGATCTATTTGCCACCCCTCACAACTACCAACTAAAAAGATTCTGCACAAGGATTTATCACAGACAAGCATGGAAAGTGGATGCCCTATCAGTATATGCATTTCCACCTTTGCCTCTCCTTCCCAAGGTACTCCTAAAGGTCAGACAGGAGAAGCCAAGGATGATACTTATTGCCCCAGACTGGCCCTGCCAGTACTGGTATCCAATACTAAGGAGCTTGTCACAATGCCCAGCGTGGACCTTACCTCAGATACCTCATCTACTGTCCCAGCAAAACAATCAGCTCCTGCACAGCCAACTCAGGACTTTAAACCTGGCAGCTTGGCGGATATTGTAGTCATCCAAAACACACCTCTCAGTAAAGCTGTGATGGATGTCATTCTGGAGGCCAGAAAGCATAGTACTAGAAAATCTTATGCTGGAAAATGGAAGAGATTCTGTGTTTGGAACCAGGCACAAGGAACTGATACAGCTGTGCCAAATATTCCTCAGATTTTGCAATACTTAACTGAGATGCTGGACAAAGGTCTATCTTTTTCAGCTATTAAAATTCTTGCCTCTGCCATTTCGGCTCATACAATACAGAGCCACCAATCTTTTCTCATCCCTTACTAAAACAGTACCTCAGAGGAGCCAAAAAGTTAAGGCCTCCAAGGAGATCACCAATGCCTGCATGGGACTTCAACTATGTCTTGGAAAAACTCACCCTGCCTCCTTTTGAGCCAGCTGCTACTGCTGATATAACATTTTTATCCTAGAAAACAGCTCTGCTCCTAGCAATAACTTTTGCAAGACGAGTTCAGAGCTTCAGGCACTCATGGCTGTGGAACCTTTTATCATTTTTTATCCAGACAGGGTCTCTCTGAGGACAAACCTAACATTTATGCCTAAGGTGGTGTCCAGTGTGGCTCTTAACCAAGCTATTCATCTGCCAAATTTTTTATCCAAATCCACAGAATAAGGAGAGAGAATTCTGCATTATTTGGACTTACACAGACAGCTTAGATTCTACTTGGACAGAACGAAAGTTTTCAGAAAGACATAACAATTACTAATTGCATATGCTGCAGGATCACAAGGAATGGCTATCTCAAAGCAGACTATTTCAAAGTGGATAGGCCTCTGCATTCGTTTCTGCTACTTACACAATGGCAAGCCAGAGCCTAAGGGCATTAGGCCACATTCAACCAGGGCTGCATCCACTTCAGCAGCCTTTCTCAGGGAAGTACCAACCAAGGACATTTTAGAGGCTGCTACTTGGAGTTCAGTGCACACCTTTACAAAGCACTATCATCTGCCACTCTACTCTAAATCCAGGGCAGGCTTTGCCACTGCAGTTCTACAGGGCCTCATAGCTGCTCCTAATGCTATTTAGCTCCAGCCTCCTATCCATAGCCTTGAGACTCTACCCAAATTTAATGACTGCAACAGTGAAACACGAAGAACATAGTACAGTTGTGTACACTTACCATAAATGTAGATGTTCGAGTGTATTCACTGTTGCAGTCCAGGTTACCCACCTGCCATCTCCCTTTTCTTCTCATGGAACCTATCTTTCCTTCTCTGATTTATACAACCTATGTGGTGTATTTGCTTGTAGATGAAGGTAAAGTTTATACTGGTGCATGTATTTATATGTATATAAATTTTGGCTAACCTTTTAGGGGGCACCTGACACCTGGGGCAAGAAAAACTAAAGAAAATGGCGTTGGCCGCATCTTTTATACCCCTGACGACCTGACGTCAGGGAAGGGGTGACAGCAGCCGACGCAGGGCCCAGGACTTTGGAATTCAGGCCGACTGAGGGCAACCTGCCAGCAGGATTACCCAGACGTAATGGCTGCAACAGTGAATACACTGTAACATCTACATTTATGGTAAGTGTACACAACTGTACTTTCCCCCCTCAAGTGTCTGACATGGAAAACTAGCTTTTTAGTGGCCAGTGCTTTTGTCAGAAGGGTTTTAGAACTACTGGCTTTCATGTGCAATCTGCTCTGTCACAATGATAGTGTAATACTTCACGCCAGTCTCATGTTTTTGTCCAGAATGATGACAGAATTGTCCCTAAGTCAGAACATCCGTCTCCGTGTGTTCTGTCTTACTTCACAGGGCAAGGAGAAAGAGTCTTTCATGCCCTAGGTGTGCATAGGCAACTGAAGGTTTACGTTGAAAGGACTAATGGAGAAACAACATCAGATCAGCTGGTCATATCCTTTGCAATCAGGCTATTTCTCAAAGGCGGGTTCAATGTATCTGCTTTTGTAACTCCTTTCGTGGCAGGGCTGCACTATAGTAAAGCCACGGCAGCTACTACTGCCCTTCTTGTTCGGGGGGGGGTGCAGCACCTGGGTCAGTACCCAACTCATTTTGGAAATGGCTACCTGGTCATCTGTCTACACATTTTCAAAGCATTATAGCCTGTACATTACTGCCATCCTACAGGAGCCAGTACAGCCCTCATTATCTCAGGGTCGACCGCCCACTGGTATATAAACTCTGTGAATATTCCCAGTGATTCTCACTACTGCAAGCGTGAACAGATAAAGATGACTGTAGTCAAGTAGTGTTAGGAACTTACCATTACTGCACATGCTCAAGCACGATCAGTGTTGCAGTAATATTCCCCTCCTTCCACCACTCTTTTTCCCTTCCTGTGGGTATCTTGGGGGAAGTGCCCAGTCACTTCTTTATTTCCATTTTCTCTTTCTCTTTCTGCTACCAGAGCATGGTGCATCCTATCCTCAACCTGACGTAGAACTTTGGAGAGACAGCTTTGGGAGGTCTTCTGGTTGGGCTGCCATACCTGGAGGTATACTTCAACCGAGGGAGGTCATGCTCTCCTCTCTTTTCAAATCACAGAGTAAGAAAGAGGTAAAGATGACTCAAACAGATGTATCTGTTTCACTTCAGACTTGGGGATGTCCAGGTTAGGGGACAGTCACCCTGCCTGGCGGGGGAAGGGGTACAAGATCATGGACATCTGACTGGGCATCAGACCTTCTGTGACAGAAGTCCCAAACATTATTAGTATTGCAACAGTCAGCATACTTGAGTATCTGCAGTTATGGTAAGATGTCCTTCCTTATTGCTGTTGCAGTATTTTTTACTCTTGGGTTATCCTGCTGAAGGTGGCCAAATGTCTGGCCAGAACAACAAAGCCTTTATACCGTCTAGGTGCTGTATGTCAGACATATGTCCTACATGCAAGGTGTAAGGCACATACATACGAGCACCCAATCTTCAGAATGTCTACGTTGTCAGTCCAAACCCTCCCTTTGAATTCGGTCTGCAAGTTGTTCACCAAGTTGGTTCAGCTACCGAGTCTTCTAAAGGTAAGTACCCCATTGTCGTCTTTTCCTTACTCTCCTTTTTTCTGCCAATGTCAGCTTCTTCTGCTGTGACCTGTTTGGAGGCTGACACAGAGTTGTTTACCCACACTTCCTCTGAGGCTTTGCCTACGTCTGGTGCAAATATGGAAGGGGAACCACAGCTGATTAGTTCAGAGGGGTCTAGGGGATTCCCCAAATAATTGTTAGGGAAGAGGTGCATGGTACCCTCATTGAATCTAGGCAGAGTCTGAGCATCCTGAATTTGTTAAAGCTGATGTTCCTTTGAAAAAGAAGCAGAAAATTAAGCATATGGCCTCTGTGGCTCAGCTGTGGCTAAGGATCCCCACCAAGAATGGCAGGATTTTACTCAGGGGCTTTTCAGTGACTTTATGGCTGTTAAGCCCCCTTAAAGATGTTCCTGTTTCTGTTTCCTGGTCTTCCTCTCTTTTCAAGCATCCTAGGGACTCTAATTCTTCTGATGAATAGTTAGACTCATGAGGACTCATTGGGTTATTTTTCTCAGATCCACTTTCCCCATTGCCCTGTGATCTGAAGAAGAGGATTCACTTTATCCTAACTCATCTATGGAAGAATTGTGTTGGGGGATACAGTGGTTTGCATTATGGAACACTTTAAGAGGGACTGTTCCCAGGTTTCTGGCATTCAAAGAAGGTACCATGAAGTCTTACAAATAGATTCTCCTTGGCTTTCTGCAGTACCTCCAGTGCTGGATGTCCTTTTGGATATTTTTACTACAGATTTTCAGGCCTCTGATTCTCAACCTCCTGCCACAAAGAAACTGGACAAGTTCTGCAAAGTTCCTGAAGCTCAAATGTTTTTGTATAAAAGCCCTTAAGTCATCAACGTTGCTTTCGTCTTCTAAGCTTTTACCTTCTGAGGACCACCATGACATGTACAGGTATGGTAAAAAAAATATATATACCTCTGTTACCTTAGCTTTCAGGACTATTACTTACCAGACCCATGTGACTAGGTAATTTCTGGCTCTTCTCTCCCAATTTGGAGACATTCTGACTGATATGCCTGATTCAGAGGGTAAGACTTCTACCATTTCCCTTTTGAGCCCTGTTTTTCAGGCAGCTCAGCATTCTACTAAATGCAGTTATGATGCTGATGATGGCTCCTCTAGGGCAGCTGCATCTGGATCTGTAATGAAGAGGTAGTCTTGGTTGCACTTCCAGACTCTGTCTGAAGTGATCAAGGCCAGGTTGTTAGACTCCCCCTTAGACGACCAGAATCTCTGTGGTACTGCTGCTGCTGCTGATGAGTTGTTTGACTGTTCAGAATAAGGGTAAAGTTATGCAAGATTTGAAAGAATTCTTATCTAAGTCATCCTTTGTTCTTAGGCAGCCTAAACAGCCTTTTAGGAGCAAGATGGCTTCTAGGAGAGTCTTTTCAGACATGCCTTCTCAGAATTATAAGGGTCAAAGTCATCCTGTTTATGACAAATCTGTTTGTATTTGACATTCAGCCACTCTTATCCCTCAGCCAGACTCCTCTGTTTCTTTTCCTGTTTGGCAACAGGTAACTGCGAACACTTGGATCATTTCCATTATACATAATGACTATTTTAGGGTCTGAAAGTCCCTTCCTCCATTCTCAGGTCTTCACCAGCCTCCTCATTGTCAGCTCCCATGTTTTCATTTAGTTCTTCAGGATATACTGGAACAGAGAGACATTTGTCCCCTTGTCTAATCAGGGAACAGGTTTTTATTCCAGGATCTTTCTGGTTCCCAGGAAGGGAGGGGTCATGAAGACCCTTTTTAGACTTGACCTTTCTCAAGGCTTCCTCCTTAAGGATGTTGTCTCTTCAGCCACTTTTCCTTCTGTTGCTTCCTTAAGCATTTCTGGTGTCTCTGGATTTAAAGGATGCTTACCTCTACATGCCTGTTCACCCTGTCTTCAAGATTTTTTTTACATTTCTCTGTTTCTTCCTCTCATTATCAGTTCTCTGCTTTGCCTTTTGGTGTTTATACAGCTCCAAGGGTCTTTACCAAATGTTTGGCCTCTGTGGTACCCTTCTGCAGATTTCAGGGAATTCAGATATTTCCTTACTTGAAAGACCTTTTGAGTCAACCCCACTCTCAGCATCTCTTTTTGCAGGATCTGCACTTCACTATGCTTCTCCTGTGCAGTGTGGGGTTCACCCTCAATCTCAAGAAGTCTGTGGTGTCTCCCTCTTGGTACCAAGTGTTCCTGGAGTGCAGGACTCAGACCATTCCAGTGATGGATTGCCTTAAGGAACACAAGGTTTTCACTTTGCCTGTTTATTTCCAGTTCCTTCTTCCTCTTCCAGTACTGCCTGCAAGGGAATTTGTCTGAACTCTGGGGTATGTAGCATCCACCATTCCCACAGTTCCCTTTGACAAACTACACATCAGGAAATTGTAATGTTATCTCAAGACTGTTTGGCTGCAGCATTGCCATTCTCTGTGGAGTATCTGGGTGTTCTTCGTGTTTCACTGTTGCAGTCATTACATTTGGGTAATCCTGCTGGCAGGTTGCCCTCAGTCGGCCTGAATTCCAAAGTCCTGGGTCCTGCGTCGGCTGCTGTCACCCCTTCTCTGACGTCAGGTCGTCAGGGGTATAAAAGATGCGGCCAACGCCATTTTCTTCAGTCTTTCTTGCCGTGCGGTGCCCGAAGCAGAAGCAGTTCGCAAGTGCCGGTCGGCTGACTCCTGAGTTTTTCGTGTTCGAGTTTCAGATCCGAAGTCTTCAATAAAGCTAAGTACCCCGTTGGGGAAACTTTTTTCTTGCTCCAGACCGATGTCAGAAAAAGTTAATAATTGTATTTCTTGTGGAAAGCAAATACCTCATAAGGACTTTCATTCTTACTGTATTCCTTACCTAGGCCCTGATCACAACGTTGCTGGTTGTCTGTTTTGTGCTAGATTTAACTAACGCAGTATTAAGCATCGGTATGATTTTGCTTTAAACTACTTTGGACGCCGGTTCAGTTATCCAAAAATGTCGGATAGCCATCCAACTACCGGAGTTCATAAAAAACGCAAAGAAAAAGAGAGATAGACAACCGAGGCCCAAAACCGACGATGAAGCTTCTCCCAAGCCGGTTCTCAGTGAGGCACATTTGCAGCCCCTGACGCCCACTACTTTAGAGTTGCAGCCCGCTACTGACTCCCATGTGGAGTCGGCCATGCCGCTGGAAACTCAAAGTATTGGAGTCTTGGATACTATTCCTTCAGATGGGTCTGGAGCCGCTGAGCAGGCACCGGCTTCTGAGGGTGTATTCAGACCTAAACATCTTTACATTAAGCCAACCTCAGCTTCAAAGGCAAAGACTACAGCACCTTCTAAACCAAAGAAACAAACTCAATAGCCACGTGGACAGGCCTCTATGCCCAAAAAACAGATGCTCAAAATGGCCAAAGACTTAATTACCTTGATCAGGGGTTCCCACCCCCCCCCCTCCTGATAAGAGGCCTAGACAAGAGACTGACTATGAATCTTCAGATCAAGTTTCCATTTCTTCTGATTCCTCTTCTGACCGGGAATATTCTCTTCCCCTCTATGAGGATTCTGATGCTGAAGAATCTATACCTTCAGCTTTGCCTCCAGAGGACTATTCTTTTGGGGAAACCTTGCATACCATGAGGGAGCATTTCCACTGGGAGAGCCAAGATTTTTCAGAATCTAAAAAGAGGCTCAGGGATTTCCTTTTACTTCCTCAACACAGGCCACTAGCCATCCCACCTGTGTTAGATATTGTAGATTATGTGTTTTCGGAGTCTAGTCTAACCCCTGATTCCTTACCTCCAGCTCCTGTTAAGCCTAACAGATATTACAGGGTTCCTGACTCTCATAAATTCCTTTTTAAAAACCCTGCTGCAGACCCAGAAACTATTTCATAGGGTCCCAAAGGAGTTAAGGCTTCCACTGCAAAAAACCCTACCACCTCTGACAGTGATTCTAGGGCACTGGATAGATGGGGAAAAAAGGTTTACACATCTGCTACCTTGGCTATAAGGGGCTTAAACTGTCAGTTTCATATGCTCAAATATCAGCAACATGTCATGGCACTGCTTAAACAGAAAATGTTATTAAACTCTGAATGTGCAGAAAACAAAGAAATGCATGATTTATTGCATGCAGCTGAACAAGTTGGAAAGCATACTTTGCAATGGGGTTTTGATTCTTTGGAGGCCTCCTGCAGAGCCGCAGTTATGGGTTCTGTAATTAGGAGGCATGCTTAGTTAAAAGAACAAAATCTGCCTGATCATGTAAAAGTTAAATTATTAGATGCACCTTTACAGCATGATACTTTGTTTGGTATTAAGGCAGAGGAGGTGTTAAAGAAAATGGAGGACAATGCTAAATCTATGCAAACTGTCAAAGTTTTTACAAGTACAGCCACCTAGGTTTAGTAGACACTGGCCTATAAAGAATTGGTCCTTTCCTGTGTCAGACGGACCTCAGAGGGGCAGATCCAGACGCTCTAGAGGCAGAACCCAGGCACAAGGTTCCTACTGGTCAAAGCAATTGGGTGCTTCTACCTCCACAGTTGGAGAAGACAAATCACAACCATACAGGAAACAGTCCCAATGACTTCCCCCTGCCAGCACCAAGCACTTCTCTCCTGACAGCACCCTTAGGGGGGAAATTAGCACTTTTTCTCAAAATTGGCACATTATAACCCAGGACAAGTGGGTGCTAAATATCGTATCACAAGGGTACAAGTTCCATTTCCATACCCTGCCAAAGGCAAACGGCTGGCCAGATCTGCCAGAAAATCAATGGGCAGAGGCACAAAAACAAGTCTCATCTCTCATAGACATGGGGGCCATTCAACAAGTACCAGAGCAAGAGCAGGGACAAGGATTTTACTCAAGGCTGTTCTTGGTACCCAGAAAGGACAAGACCTGGAGACCTATACTGGACCTATCTTTTTGGAATACATTCCTGGATATACCAAAATTCAAGATGATGGCTTTGCAGCAACTTCTGCCCATGCTGGGCAAGAATACTTGGCTGGTGACTCTAGACTTAAAAGGGGCATACCTGCATGTCCCAATAAGACAGTTATTTTTTTTTTTTTATTTTTATTTATTTATTTATCATTTGTTGATCGGGAAAGTCCGACTAGGTTCCACAGAGCCTGTTTTCAGCGGAGGCCCGGGGAGAAATGCTCCAGATGCATGTCTTTGGAATGTGGGAGGAAAGAAACCCACGCGAACACAGGGAGAACATGCAATGCAGAAGGTAACTCATATTCAAGGCCGGCTCAATGCATTACCAATTCTCTGCACTGCTCTTTGGCTTATCTACTGCACCCAGGGTCTTTACAAAGTGCCTGGCACCAGTAATTGCATTTTTCAGACAAAAATGAATACAAATATACCCTTACTTGGATGACTGCCTAATTCAAGCAGAGAACATGGACATTCTTCTACAGCATCTGGTGTTTGTGAAAAGACTTCTAACATGCCTAGGGTACGCAGTCAATGAAAAGAAATCAAAACTAGTACCCTCTCAAGAGATAATATTCCTGGGTGCAAGCTTAAATACAACTGCCCAGATGGCTTATCTCACGCCAGACAAACAAAAGGCAACTGACTACCTTTTTCAAAATGTTGGCAACAAAGACCCAGTTATCTGCAAGAAAAATTCTGCAGGCCTTGGGCTTCATGGCATCCTGCATCCTAATGATTCCATATGCAAGATTGCATATGAGGAAACTTCAATGGTACCTAAAAAGTGTTTGGACTCAACATTGCCACAGGCTGGAAACAATGATTACTCTTATTCCCTGCCTACAACAGGAGTTTCGATGGTGGGCAAAGGCTTGTCACCAAAGCAAGGGACAGCCATTCGCATTACCCCCAGCCAGGCATATACTAACAACAGATGCATCAGATTATGCCTGGGGGGCCCACAGGGCAGGAAAATGCATTCAGGGCACTTGGCCCTCAACCCAAATGCATCTACATATCAATCAAAAAGAGATGCTAGCTGTTCAGAATGCCCTGACAGCCTTCAAGAACCTACTTCATCCGGGACAACTACTGATAAAGACAGACAACACCACGGTCATGTGGTATATAAACAAGCAGGGGGGCATACATTCTTACCCCCTTTGCAGACTAGCCATAACTTTGCGGGACACAGCATTGACTTACCAAGTACATCTGCAGGCACAATTCCTGCCAGGAAGGAAAAATACTCTGGCAGACGAACTAAGCAGAAATATCATGGACCCCCATGAGTGGCAGCCTGATCCACAAGTCTTCAACATGATAACAAAGAAATGGGGGTGCCCAGACATAGATCTATTTGCCTCCCCTCACAACTTCCAGCTAAAAAGATTCTGCACAAGGACTTATCACAGACAAGCTTGGAAAGTGGATGCCCTATCTTTCAGCTGGAAAAACCTATCAGTATATGCCTTTCCCCCTCTGCCTCTCCTTCCCAAGGTACTCCTAAAGGTCAGATAGGAAAAGCCAAAAATGATACTGATTGCCTAAGACTGGCCCCACCAGTACTGGTTTCCAATCCTAAAGAACTTGTCTCAATATCCAGCTTGGACCTTACCTCAAATACCTCATCTACTGTCCCAGCAAAACAATCAGATCCTGCACAGCCACCTCAGGACTTTAAACCTGGCAGCATGGCGGATAATGTAGTCATACAAAACACACCTCTCAGTAAAGCTTTGATGGATGTCATTTTAGAGGCAAAAAGGCCTAGTACTAGAACATCTTATGCTGGAAAATGGAAGAGATTCTGTGCTTGGAACCAGGCACAAGGATGATACAGCTGTGCCAAATATTCCTCAGATGTTGCAATACTTAACTGAGATGCTGGACAAAGTCCTATCTTTTTCATCTATTAAAATTCATGCCTCTGCCATTTCGGCTCATTACAATACAGAGCCGCCAATCTTTTCTCATCCCTTATTAAAACTACCTCAGAGGAGCCAAAAATCTAAGGCCTCAAAGAAGATCACCAATGCCTGCATGGGACCTCAACTATGTCTTGGAAAAACTTACCCTGCCTCCTTTTGAGCCAGCTGCTACTGCTGATATAAAGTTTTTATCTTGGAAAACAGCTCTGCTCTTAGCAATAACGTCCGCAAGGCAATTTTCAGAGCTACAAGCACTCATGGCTGTGGAACCTTTTATCATTTTTTATCCAGACAGGGTATCTCTGAGGACAAACCCAACATTTATGCTTAAGGTGGTGTCCAGTGTGGCTCTTAATCAAACTGTTTATCTGCCAACTTTTTATCCAAATCCACAGAACAAAGGGGAGAGAATTCTGTATTCTTTGGACGTACACAGACATCTTAGATTCTACATGGACAGAACCAAAGTTTTCAGAAAAACAGAGCAATTACTAGTGGCATATGATGCAGGATCACAAGGAAAGGCTATCTCAAAGCAGACTATTTCAAAGTGGATAGGCCACTGCTTTCCTTTCTGCTACTTACACCATGGCAAGCCAGTGCCTAAAAGCATTAGGCCACATTCAACCAGAGCTGCAGCCACTTCAGCAGCCTTTCTCAGGGGAGTACCAACCAAGGGACATTTTAGAGGCTGCTCCTTCGAGTTCAGTGCACACCTTTACAAAGCACTATCATCTCCCACTCTACTCTCCAGGGCAGGCTTTGCAACTGCAGTTCTGCAGGGCCTCATAGCCGCTCCTAATGCTGTTTAGCTCCAGCCTCCCAACCTTAGCTTTGGGACTCTACCCAAATGTAATGACTGCAACAGTAAAACACGAAGAACATAGTACAGTTGTGTACACTTACCATAAATGTAGATGTTCGAGTGTATCCACTGTTGCAGTCCAGGTTATCCTCCCACCATCCCCCTTTTCTTCTGATGAAACCTATCTTTCCTTCTCTGATTTATACAACCTTTGTGGTGTATTTGCTTGTAAATGAAGGTAAAGTTTATATTGGTGCATTTATTTATATATATTATATATATATATATATATATATACATTTTGGGTGGGGCAAGAAAAACGAAAGAAAATGGCGTTGGATGCATCTTTTATACACCTGACGACCTGACGTCAGGGAAGGGGTGACAGCAGCCAACGCAGGACCCAGGACTTTGGAATTTAGGCCGACTGAGGGCAACCTGTCAGCAGGATTAACCAAATGTAATGACTGCAACAGTGAATACACTCGAACATCTACATTTATGGTAAGTGTACACAACTGTACTTTCCTGTATTACCTTGTCTCAACTCAAGCTCTGCTGCTGGATTCTCCAGATTTCTCTGGATCCAAATTTGAATTTTCAGGTTCCTCTCCCTATTCAGGAGCTGTACACTGATGCTTCTGATTAAGATTTGGGAGCCTTCTCCAACAACTTCAAAGTCTAGGGTGTTTGGTCCTATCAACAACTGGCAGACCATATCAACATCAAGAAGATGAGGGCTCTGCATCTAGCTCTCCAGGCTTTTCGCTCCCTTTGGATTCCCAGGTTCTCTAAAGGTTTTTACAAGACAATACAACATTCATGTAGTAAATCAATAAACAATGGGCACAAAATTTTCCTCCATCACTTGGTTCTTCAAGCACTTTACATTCCTTCAAAGTACAGTCTTGTGGCAGACTCTTTGAGCAGTTCTAAGACAAATCCTCGCAAATGGATGCTTCACAGGGAGGTGTTTCTGGAGATTGTACATTAGTGGGATATTCCTCAAGTAGATTTTTTTGCTTTCCCTCTGAATAGACAACTTCCTCAGTTCTGTGCCAAGTCCTCTGGTTTGGAACGTGCCCCCTTCCTCTACTACCAAAGGTCCTGCACAGTATCATGTGGGATAGGCCCAAACTCTTGCTGGTGTCTCCCTTTTGTCAAAGACAGCACTTTTTCCCTATTCTGTTTCATCTGACCAGGGCAGTCATTACAAGTTACCTCACAAGATGGATCTTCTCACACAAGACAAGGGATCTCTCATTCATTCTCACATATCCACTCACTACTTGATACTTTGGGGGTGATAGGGGATGTTCTTCGTTTTCCATTGCTGCAGTCCTTACTATTGGGTATAGTCCGCGTCCAGTCGGCCCGAATACCAGAGTATAAGGCTGACGTCGGTCATGGCGCCTTAGACTGACGTCAGTACGTCAGGGTACTAATGCGCATGACCGACGTCATATCCTCAGTCTTTTTTGCCGCATGGTCCGATGCTGAAGCAGTTTTGCGAGTGCAGGTTGGCGTTCTGAGATATTTCCGAAACCGGAGTTTCAGACCGAAACAGAGTTGGCTAAGTACCCCGTTAGAACATTTTGGTTATTTCTTGCCTCAGTATTTAACAGGATGTCAGAAAAAGTGAATAACTGTATTTCTTGTGGGAAACAGATACCTCATAGGGATTACCATACCTTGTGTATACCTTGCTTAGGGCCTGAGCACAACGTTGTTGGTTGCCGCTCTTGTGCTAGGTTTAACAAACGCACTATTAAGAGGAGGTTAGACTGTGCCAGGTTAGTGTTTGGGAAGCGTTGCAATTATAAAATGCCGTCGGATGCTCCGGCCCGCTTCAAGAAGCGCAAGGACAAGTCAGTGAAGCCTAGGGTTGATGAACCGGCAGTCCCGGACGCCGGTTCTTTAGAAGGCTCAGTGGAGCCAGAGGTTTTGCCAGGAGTTTCCATGGAGTCTCAGGCAGAAACTTTACTATTACAGGATGTGCCTTCTCAGGAGGTAGGCCAAGCCGAGGGGGCTTCTCAGGTAACTGTTCTTCCCTCTCTTCCCAAGGTAGTTAGAGCCTCTCCTTCTGTTGCCAAAACTTCTTTGTGAGGTAGGCCTAGTTCAGCTTCAGTGGGGGCTTCTCCTAGCATTTCGGGTTCTGTACCTAAGAAACATATGCTTAAAATGGCAGAAGATTTGATTACTATGATTAGAGGTTCTATGCCCCCCCCCTGATAAGAGGCCTAGGGTGGAACCGGAGTTTGATAGTTTTGAACAGTGTTCAGAGGCTTCAGAGTCTTCTGCGGAAGACTTGCAGGAGTATCCTACTTATTCTGATTCTGATGTGGATGATTCCACTCCTACAGCTTCTCCTCCTGAGGATTTCTCATTTTCAGAGACTCTGCATTCCATGAGGGAGCATTTTAAATGGGAAGGCCAGGATTACTCTGATTCCAGGAAAAGGCTTAGGGAATTCTTGTTTTTGCCCCAGCATAGGCTCTTAGCTATTCCTCCTGTGTTGAATGTGGTGGAAGATGTTTTTGCAGAGGCTTCGCTGAACCCTGACTCTTTGCCTCCTGCTCCTGTTAAGCCTGATAGGTATTATAGGGTGCCCGAAGCTCATAAGTATTTGTTTAAGAGTCCTAGGGCGGACCCAGAAACTGTTTCTCAGGGGCCTAAAGGTGTTAAAGCTTCTGTGGTTAAAAATCCTGTTCCCACTGATAAAGAGGCAAGGGCTTTGGATAGGTGGGGAAAGAAAGTGTATACTTCTTCCACTCTAGCCATGAGAGCATTGAATTGTCAGTTTCACATGCTAAAATATCAAAATTATCTCCTTTCACAATTGAAATCTAAGATGGATGCTTTGGCGGAAGGTATTGAGTGTAAAGAGTTGCTGGATTTGGTTCATGTGTCTGAACAAGTGGGTAAGCATTCTTTGCAATGTGGTTTGATGCTGTACAGGCCCCCTCGAGGCTGGCTGCTACTAGTTCTGTTCTTCAGGCATGCCTGGTTGAAGGATCAGAATTTAGCTGAGCATGTTAAGACAAGGATTTTGGATGCTCCTTTACAGTCTGATATGTTGTTTGGATCGCCTGTGGAAGCAGTTTTAAAGAAAATGGAGGACAAAGCTAAGTCTATGCAAACTGTTAAAGATTTTTTGCAGGTGCAGCCTCCAAGTTTAGTAGAAATTGGCCTGCTAAGGGGTGGACATATCCTGCTTATGATTCCCAGTCTAGGGGTAGGTCTAGACGTGGTAGGGGCAGGGCTCAAGGTTCTTTTAGGCCTAGATCAGGGAGTTCTCCTGCTCAGACTTCTGGTGAGGGCAGGGGTCAGTCCTTTCGTAAACAGACCCAATGACCTGCCTTTTCAGCTGCCAGTGGATTCTCGTCTGGCAGCTCCTTTGGGAGGAAGACTGTCTCTTTTCAAAGAAAATTGGGATTTAATTACTCAAGACAGATGGGTGTTGGATATCATTCACCACGGTTACAGATTTTATTTCCACACAATGCCCCCTTTCAAAGGCATGCCAGACGTTCCTCCTCCACAAAGAAAAGAGGCTCACAAGCAAGTTTCTCAGTTACTCCAGATGGGGGCCATTCAGCCAGTCCCTGTATCAGAAAGGGGCCTAGGATTTTATTCTCGCCTGTTCCTAGTACCAAAGAAGGGGAACACGTGGAGACCAATTTTGGATTTATCTCTCCTCAACACTTATCTGGACATTCCCAAGTTCAAGATGTTGACGTTACAACAACTTTTACCTCTGTTGGGCAAAGATCACTGGATGGTAACTTTAGATCTCAAGGAAGCTTACCTTCATGTGCCTATAAGGCTAAGTTGCAGGAAGTATCTGCGTTTCAACTGGACATTCTCATTATCAGTTCTCTGCATTGCCCTTTGGCTTATCTACTGCGCCCAGAGTATTCACAAAGGTTCTGGCTCCAGTGATAGCTTACTTCAGACTTCAAGGAATTCAAATCTATCCTTACTTGGACGACTGCCTGATTCTGGCTCAAGAAAAGGAAGACCTTCTACTGCATCTGGAATATGTTATAGCAGTGCTAAGATGCCTAGGGTATTCTGTGAACGAAATAAAGTCCAGTCTAGTACCCTCTCAAGACATGTGCTTTCTGGGTGTGAGACTGAATACAGCAGCCCAGATGGCCTTTTTAACCCCGGACAAACAAAAGAGTCTGTCACTTTACTTCCATCAACTATCTCATCAGTCCGTGCTGACTGCAAGGACAGTCCTTCAAGCATTAGGGTTCATGGCATCTTGTATTCTGGTGCTTCCCAATGCCAAACTGCATATGAGGAAGCTGCAATGGTATCTCAAAAATGTATGGACACAGCACTGCCAGGATTTGGACACTGTCATTCAAATACTACCTTGCCTTCAAAAAGAATTCTTGTGGTGGGCTCAGGAATGTCACCTAAACAAGGGACTCTCTGTGACCCGGCCAGAGGCGAGTCAGATTTTAACGACAGATGCCTCGGACATTGCTTGGGGAGCTCATCTAAATGGAAAGTGGATACAAGACAAGTGGCCTGCCAGACTACAGCATCTACATATCAACATGAAGGAGATGTTAGCAGTCCAGTTTGCATTAATGGCTTTCAAGGAGTTACTTCTTCCAGGGCAGGTGTTGATTCTAACAGACAACACAACTGTCATGTGGTACATCAACAAGCAAGGGGGAACACATTCTTATCCTCTATGCAGGCAAGCAATGATTTTATGGGAGATTGCGCTAAGCTTGCAACTAACTCTTCAGGCAAGGTTTCTGCCAGGAGCACAGAACTCCTTAGCAGATGTGTTAAGCAGACAAATCATGGATCCCCACGAGTGGAAACTGGATCTTCATGTATTTCAGAAATTGACAGTGTCATGGGGAACTCCAGACATAGATCTGTTCGCTTCTTCACTAAACCACCAGCTGCCAAAGTATTGCACAAAGGGGTTTCATCACACAGCTTGGAAAGTGGATGCTCTGTCTTTCAGTTGGAAAAACCTTCATGTGTATGCCTTTCCACCTCTGCCTCTTCTTCCAAAGGTACTATTAAAGGTCAGACAAGACAGGCCAAGGATGATTTTGATAGCTCCAGATTGGCCTCGGCAACACTGGTACCCACTACTACGGAGTCTGGTAAAGAAGCCTCCATGGCCTTTACCTCTGATTCCTCATCTGTTATCTCAGAAGGACGGTCATCTGCTCAATGTCAAGCTTCACTCTCTTCATCTAACAGCCTGGCATATTCTCTGTTGAAACACAGCAGGTCTCAACTTCCTCAACAAGTTTTAAATGTGATTATGGAAGCTAGAAGACCTAGTACAAGGAAGGTGTATGCAGAAAAATGGAAGAGATTTTTATTTTGGAGTACAGCAAAGAATTTGGAGATTTCTGAGCCTAATTTGAGTGTGGCTCTTCAATATCTTACTGAGTTATTGGACAAAGGTTTGTCCTTCTCTTCCATTAAGATTCATGCTGCAGCAGTTTCAGCTCACTATGATTGTGACCCACCATTGTTTTCGCATCCTTTGTTCAAGCAGTTTCTTAGAGGGGCAAAGAATATAAGACCCCCATAGAGCTCCTACTCCTGCTTGGGATCTCAATTTTGTGTTGGAAAAACTTACTCTACAACCTTTTGAGCCTGCGGCTACTGCTGAATTGAAATACTTGTCATGGAAGACTGCTTTTCTGTTGGCTATTACTTCTGCAAGAAGGGTGTCTGAGTTGCAGGCCCTTATGGCAGTAGAGCCCTTTTGATTTTCCATAAGGATAGGGTATCATTACGCATTACTAATCCTTCCTTTATGCCTAAGGTGGTTTCTAGTGTGGCTTTAAACCAAACTATTCATTTGCCTACTTTTATGCAGACCCCCAAAATAAAGGGGAAAAGATTTTGCATACTTTAGATGTACACAGGCAATTGCGTTATTATTTAAGCAGGACTAAGGATTTTAGGCAGTCTCAGCAGTTGTTTGTTTCTTTTGCTTTGAGTTCACAGGGCAAGCCTGTGTCAAAACAAACTATTTCTAGGTGGATTGGCTTTTGCATTGCATTTTGTTATTCCCATCATGGCAAGGAAATTCCAGCTGGGATTAGGCCTCATTCCACTAGGGCTACTGCCACTTCAACAGCATTTCTAAGGGGTGGCAACTAAGGATATTTTGGAAGCAGCTACTTGGAGTTCAGTGCATACTTTCTCTAAGCATTATCACCTTCCTATTTACTCTAAGTCTAGGGCTGGTTTTGCCACAGCTGTTTTGCAAGGCATGTTGTCAGCTCCTACTTCTTTGTGATTTGCCAGCCTCCCTTACCTCTGCTTTGGGATTCTACCCAATAGTAAGGACTGCAGCAATGGAAAACGAAGAACATAGTACAGTTTTGTACCTACCATAAATGTAGATGTTAGAGGATTCCATTGCTGCAGTCCAATTTACCCTCCCTCCTTCCCCTCTGTGTTTAGGGGTGGTTGTGTAGGTGAGTTTACATGCTTATATTTTTGTATATATTTTTGTATATATATTGTACATGTTTTTGGTGCAGGTATTTTGGGCCTTGTCTTTTTAGGGTCTTCTGACATCTGGGGCAAGAAAAGACTGAGGATATGACGTCGGTCATGCGCATTAGTACCCTGACGTACTGACGTCAGTCTAAGGCGCCATGACCGACGTCAGCCTTATACTCTGGTATTCGGGCCGACTGGACGCGGACTATACCCAATAGTAAGGACTGCAGCAATGGAATCCTCGAACATCTACATTTATGGTAGGTACAAAACTGTACTTTTCTGTGGACGTGCTTCAGGTTTTGCAGGAGGCAGGAAAACCTACTACTAGAAAATCCTATGTGACTAAATGGAAGATATTTTCTGCCTGGTATCTCAAGCATAACATGGACCCTTTTCTGTGGGTATTCTCGTGGCCTTTTCCTATTTGTGTGAGTTACTTAATTCTGGTTTGGCATATTCATATGTTAAAGTTCATTTGTCAGCCATTTCCACTTGTCTGCCTCTGACTGTACATCTGGCTTGTAGGTTTAACTCAAACAATTTCTGAAAGGCATCCCTCATATTCGGACCCAAAGGAAAAGTTATTCCTCCTTCATGGGACTTCAGTTTTGTTCTTGAGAAATTGACTTGGTGCCCTTTTTACCTGTAGTTTCCTCTTTCTTTTATGCCCAAGGTGGTTATTGACTTGTCTTTGAATCAGTACGTTCATCTTCCTTCTTTTTTCCCTTCTCCACAGAATTCTAGTGAGAGGGTTGCTCAAACCTTGGATTTACATGGACAGCTCAGATATTACAAAGGCAAAACAAAACATATCAGGATATCTAAGCTTTCATGGCGTGAAATTAGGTTTGATGGTATCTAAGTAAACTGTCTCTTCCTGAATTTCTGAGGCCATGTTTTTGCTATTCTTTTCATAGCAAGTAGCTGTCTTCTGTTCATGCTCATTCCACCAAGGCAAAGGCCTCTTCTGGTGCCTTTTTTCAAGGGTCTGGATGCTAGATCCATCTTGGAAGCTGATACTTGGTTTTCTGTTCACACTTCCACCAAACTTTACAAGTTATATGTCATTTCTAGTGCCAGGGCGGGTTTGTCAAGACCTTCCTTCATGAGTTTTTGGAAGGCATTTCTGTGGTTTCCTCCTCCCATACTTTCCAGTAGCTTGTGTACTCCCAAGAGTCAAGTACTACCATGGTGATAAGGATGGATATAGTACAATTGTGTAAGATCTAACCATAACTGTAGTTGTCCTACATCTCATTATTGCAGTATTCTGTCCCTCCCTGTTACTTTCGGTTGTTTTCTTTCTGATGCAGGATCTTTCTTATATCCTTTTCTCCCTGTTTGTTCTTTCCTGGATGTACTTGTTTATGGCTTTCCTCTGAAGTTGCTCTGTTTCTTCTAGGGCACTTCAGTTCTGAGTATTTAGCATTTGTATGTCACGTATTATCTTTACTTATTTCATGTAGGACCATAAGTCTGATGTCTGGCACCTGGAAGGTGTACAGGCTTTGCTGTGCCAGGCGGATGTTTAGCTATTCTCGGCAAGATATCCCAAGAGTGAAGAGTACTGCAACAGTGAGAAGTAGAACATATATGGTAAGATCTTAAACTACTGTATTTTCCAGATGCAGCAGTACTTTCAGTGCGCCGGTGATTGAATTATTATAACCTTTTCTGCTTCTGTGAAAGTTATCTTCACATTCATCTCATATTGCACCCCCTAATTCCCATAACCCAAGTGCAGAACATTGCAGTTTCTTTTCACTTAACTTTATTTGCTGTCTGTCAACCCATTCCACTAGCCTCTCCAAGTCTGGCTTCAGATTGCTACTTCTGTCACTTACAGTACTATCACTGTCCTGTACCAACAGATGTGTCTTATCCTACACATTCATAGTAAATTACAGTGCCCATGCCTTCAGGGTCTTTGGTGTTCAAGTCCTTGGGTGTAAAGTCGCTTGCATCAATATCAACATTTGGAGTAACTTCAATGCCAACACTGAAGGTGGGGCTTGATATTGAGGCCTTTGCCATTAGTCTGACTTCTTTCAGACAGGGTCTATATTAGATGATCGAAGCTCTAGGTAATCGAATACCTAAAGATTGACACCTAAACAGTGAAAGCTGTAAATATTGAATTGCCACTTCCTCGAATTCTTTTGTAGGGAAAGAATTCGCTTGGCTGTTATTGGGAATCTGCCCTTTTTTCCACTGTAGAACGATCTCGGTGTTGGTATATTTAGTTAGGGGAGTGTGGGGGGTGAAGCCCCCCCACTCATTTAGGGTTTGAAATTTTTTTTTCCTCCGGCCAACCGAATTCTTTCCCTGCGAAAGAATTTGCGGAAGTGCCCTTTCAATGTTTACCGCTTTCGCTGTTTAGGTGTCGAGCTTTAGGTATTCGATTACCTAAAGCTTCGACTTTATAATATAGACCCTTTCAGACATATTGACACTGACCATTACTGTGCTACACACTGGGCAAGCAGACAGGACATTAACAGAACACCATATGTTGACTGTGCAATCTCCATTAATTGTACTGGCATCAACTGAAGACCCAGATCCTCACAGATCTGGGTCTTTAGCGCCTGCATTAACAGGTAGGCAAGTGGAAAGCTGCCGCCATATCAGATAACTATGTATCTGGAGCAGTCTCCACCTCTTTCTCCTCCGATAACTCCCCTCCAAGTGAGCCAAAGAAGAGCGGGTATAAAAAGGGACACTCAAACTGTTAGAATCTCCCATGTCAGACACAGAGAATGGAAATGGAAAAGACACCCCATTGTGACTTGACGAAGACTCCAGGTTCTGGGAGTTCTTGTACCTGATGAGTCAGAATGATGCATACGCAGTACAGCACATCTCTGCACTGAAGAACATTTTGCCAGGGGGTTTCTGCTCTCTCCTGCCTTCTGTTTGGGTAACTACTCTTTCAGACAAGATGACTGCATTTGTTGTACAGAGGTTTTTCAAGAACCGGTGCTGTATCTTCAGTCTTGTGAGACCAGGATTAGACCATATAAGATCCTCTGCCCCCCCCCCCCCCGACTGTGATTGTGATAAAGACTCCTGGCTGACTCCATAGTGGTGACGACAGTCCTAAAGACAAGACTTCACAAATAAAGGTCCATTGGTCCATCCTCCTAATAACTAGTCCAGAACAATGGACCACTTTGTGAAGCATGTTTTCTGCGTATCCCTCATTTTATATCAGTGCAGTAAACTACCTGTTTCACATTTTTAATTCAGCATGACTTGATTGATGAGAAATCCCACTTGTAAATGTTGGTACATTGTGATTTGTCCAAACAATTGAGTCACAGATGTTAACATTTTCCAGAGTATCCATCCTCAGCATACGTCTAGTGTGTAAAGCTGTGAGTGGAGTGGTGGCATTAGTATTTCCAAGCATGTCTGACCCTGGCATTATGACTCTGCTATGAACTTTACAAAGTCCTTCATGTGTGTGCCCTTTAAGGTGCCGGTGTTATTGGTTCCAAAGTGAAAGCTAAGCTGCTGAACAGGGAACAGGAGGGAAAGATGCTTATGGCTGTTAGAATCAAGTTTTCAACTCCTCATTGGGCATTTTCCCAAACTCAGAATAGTGCTCAGATGTTATGCTTTAAAAAGAGCCTGCAGCAGAACTTAAAATAATAGTCTTCTGACCAAAGCCAGCACAAATCTGGTGAATACCAGAATGTTTCCCACCAAAGAGGCAGAGAGAGATTGTCAGCAAAAATCAAGAGTTCTGCAGTTCTTCTCGGAGTTAGCTGCAGAACCAGTCATCAAAAATCAAGAGTTCTGCAGTTCTTCTCGAAGTTAGCTGCAGAACCAGTCAGCAAAAATCAAGAGTTCTGCAGTTCTTCCCGGAGTTAGCTGCAGAACCAGTCATCAAAAATCAAGAGTTCTGCAGTTCTTCTCGGAGTTAGCTGCAGAACCAGTCAGCAAAAATCAAGAGTTCTGCAGTTCTTCCTGGAGTTAGCTGCAGAACCAGTCAACAAAATCAAGAGTTCTGCAGTTCTTCCTGGAGTTAGCTGCAGAACCAGTCATCAAAATCAAAGAGTTCTGCAGTTCTTCTCGGAGTTAGCTGCAGAACCAGTCATCAAAAATCAAGAGTTCTGCAGTTCTTCTCGAAGTTAGCTGCAGAACCAGTCAGCAAAAATCAAGAGTTCTGCAGTTCTTCTCGAAGTTAGCTGCAGAACCAGTCAGCAAAAATCAAGAGTTCTGCAGTTCTTCCCGGAGTTAGCTGCAGAACCAGTCAGCAAAAATCAAGAGTTCTGCAGTTCTTCTCGGAGTTAGCTGCAGAACCAGTCATCAAAAATCAAGAGTTCTGCAGTTCTTCTCGGAGTTAGCTGCAGAACCAGTCATCAAAAATCAAGAGTTCTGCAGTTCTTCCTGGAGTTAGCTGCAGAACCAGTCATCAAAAATCAAGAGTTCTGCAGTTCTTCTCGGAGTTAGCTGCAGAACCAGTCATCAAAAATCAAGAGTTCTGCAGTTCTTCTCGGAGTTAGCTGCAGAACCAGTCAGCAAAAATCAAGAGTTCTGCAGTTCTTCTCGGAGTTAGCTGCAGAACCAGTCAGCAAAAATCAAGAGTTCTGCAGTTCTTCTCAGAGTTAGCTGCAGAACCAGTCATCAAAAATCAAGAGTTCTGCAGTTCTTCTTGGAGTTAGCTGCAGAACCAGTCATCAAAAATCAAGAGTTCTGCAGTTCTTCTCGGAGTTAGCTGCAGAACCAGTCATCAAAAATCAAGAGTTCTGCAGTTCTTCTCCGAGTTAGCTGCAGAACCAGTCATCAAAAATCAAGAGTTCTGCAGTTCTTCTCGGAGTTAGCTGCAGAACCAGTCATCAAAAATCAAGAGTTCTGCAGTTCTTCCCGGAGTTAGCTGCAGAACCAGTCAGCAAAAATCAAGAGTTCTGCAGTTCTTCTCGGAGTTAGCTGCAGAACCAGTCATCAAAAATCAAGAGTTCTGCAGTTCTTCCCGGAGTTAGCTGCAGAACCAGTCATCAAAAATCAAGAGTTCTGCAGTTCTTCTCGGAGTTAGCTGCAGAACCAGTCATCAAAAATCAAGAGTTCTGCAGTTCTTCTGGGGGTTATTTGCAGAACCATTCAATATTTTCCTGACTCTTCTGCTCTGGATGCAGTCCAGGGGATGAGTCCTTATCCATTTTCTATATGGTAGGTTATCACAAACCACAGGTAGATAAGGAACATCACATCCAGAGGTTTCACCACCCCTTTTCTTTCACAGCCCGAGCAGCACTTAACGACCAGGATTCTCTTCAGGACTTTCTTGCCATCTGGAGAGGAAGCATCTGTGAGACTCTACATGAACAACAATTGGCCTTGCAGCTTCTTTCTCTCAGATAAGTTCCCACAGGGGAGCCCTTCCACACAGTGTTGCTTTCTTAAGAAAGTAATATCTTATCTTATTTTGTGACTGAAAGTAATATTTTATCTTGTTTTGTGACTGAAAGTAATATCTTATCTTGTTTTGTGACTGAAAGTAATATCTTATCTTATTTTGTGACTGAAAGTAATATCTTATCTTATTTTGTGACTGAAAGTAATATCTTATCTTATTTTGTGACTGAAAGTAATATTTTATCTTGTTTTGTGACTGAAAGTAATATTTTATCTTGTTTTGTGACTGAAAGTAATATCTTATCTTATTTTGTGACTGAAAGTAATATCTTATCTTATTTTGTGACTGAAAGTAATATTTTATCTTATTTTGTGACTGAAAGTAATATTTTATCTTGTTTTGTGACTGAAAGTAATATTTTATCTTGTTTTGTGACTGAAAGTAATATTTTATCTTATTTTCTGACTGAAAGTAATATTTTATCTTGTTTTGTGACTGAAAGTAATATCTTATCTTATTTTCTGAGTGAAAGTAATATTTTATCTTATTTTGTGACTGAAAGTAATATTTTATCTTGTTTTGTGACTGAAAGTAATATCTTATCTTATTTTGTGACTGAAAGTAATATCTTATTTTGTGACTGAAAGTAATATTTTATCTTATTTTCTGACTGAAAGTAGTATTTTTGCATTTAACAAACATGGTATTTTATTACAACATCTGAAGTTTCCTGTCAGGGACTGCTATTTTTAGCTGTTGTCTAATTTTTTGATTTAGGGGCTTTTTATGGTAACAATGTACTTGTTTATTTAAACTTTGAGTTGAAGTGCTGGGAAGTGTTTTAAATGTGAAGAAAATGTTTTGAATGCAGTCTGTCTTCTGTCAAGATGTTAACCAGCAAAGAAAAAAACAGAAGGTTAGACATTGTTCATCCGAAGACAATGGTGTCTGTTAGAAAAGATTTTCTTACTTTAGCCAGGCAGTTATTGCATACTGATAATCCTGGTGCTTAGAAATCCTCACCTGAAAATAATGTCAACAGAGATACTCCTGAGGAAAACATGTTAGGGGATTCTGACTTAGACAGGGCATCCTCTCTTGGATTTTCCCAGTCTCATAGCTCTGATTCTAAAGAAACATGCTCCTTTCCACCTCCCTTGGAGAAATTTTCTTTCCAGAATGAATGAGGTGTTTTTGTGGAAACAGGCGGATATCCACTCCCACCTCCAAACTGAGAAGGTATTCTATGGTACAAGCGGATATACCTCATTCTACTCCTGTCCCTCTCATTTTGCCGGCCTTGGAGGATGTGTTTAATGCTGCCTGTAATAATTATGACTGTCGACCTTCAGTCCTCGAAAGGTGGATAGACTGTATAAAGTACCTCATACTAACAACATTTTGTTTTTTTCATCTTGGATCAGATCCAGCTGCAGTGTCTATTTAGTCGCCAGCGGAAAACAGATTATTAGTTAGTACCACCCCTCCCCAAGGGGACAAAGAAGGCAAGGTGTTGAACAGATACAGTAAAAAAAAAAAAAAAATTCTCTCCTTCCAGATCAGCTTATAGAATGCTTAACTACCAGGCACATATATGGAAGTTTATTCTGTTTTGTACAGGTAGTTTGAAGAAATATTCATTCAGACGTTGGCTTCTTTCTGAATTCTGTTGTTTCTAATATTCCCAGGTGTCTCAACATGCTTTAAAGAGTGTGTATGACAGCACAGATACTGTGTCCAGGGCTGCTGTTATAGTTTTGAGGAGATATGCTTGGGTATATATTGACTAAGGCTATTGCCACCCGTGTAGTACATTTTTATGTGATGTTCCAAAGACCAAATTACCACAGTAACAGCTATAAATAAATGTAATTTGAGGGTCATGCTGCTCAATGCTAGAAGTCTAAATCTCAAGATGCACTTGCTCAAAGCACTTTTCAAAATGGAGAACATCGACATTTGTGCTGTAACGGAGACTTGGTTTCAAGCAGCAGAAAGCACCCCTGCGCTACCAGGCTGTAACTCATTCCACACCGTTTGGCCCCAGAACATGGGCCGAAGCTCCAAAGGTGGTGGTGTCTCCATATTCATAAAGGATATGCACACCTCCTGACTAGTAGCCCAGCATAATGCATCTGAGATACTTCAGGTATAACTAACATTGGGTAAGATGGCGATTGAGGTCATAGCCTGCTATAGGTCCCCAACTATGTCGCAAGACTCTCACTCCATGTTCCTAAGCACCCTGAAAACTATTAGGGTACAACCCAACACTCTCATACTAGGTGACTTCAACTACCCCTTCATCAACTGGAAAAACTACTCATGCACAAATGCACTGACCCAACGCTTCCTGGAATTCATCAGTTCCAGTGCCCTGGACCAGCTCATTCTTACCCCCATTAGAGGAAGGAACATCCTTGACCTGGTTATTACTAACATGAGCAACCGTTGCTCTGCACCAGTAGTCAATCACTTCCTGGTTAGATCTGACCACAAATTAATCACCATGGAATTCCACATCTCACCCACACTCCCCACAAAGGTAACCACCATGAAAAACTTCTCCAAAGCTGACTTTGTGCTCCTAAAAACAGAGGTGGCTAACTTCATGGCACCCATGTCAGTGGAAAATAGAGGCATGACTGCCGAATCATACACCGATACACTGTATGAACACATACATAAATGCATGGAACTAGCCATACACAAAAGAACCAAGACTCTCCTCCAAAAAAAGGAAGTCAATCTGGTGGTCCCCTGCCATTAATAGACTCTACAACAGAAGGAAAAAACTGTTGCAGAAAAAAGGTGAAGTCCTAAGACTGGAAAAACTCCCTTATTAGCCTCAACAAAAAGTTGAGATCCCTCATCAAAACCTCTAAAGCCAGCTATGAAGGCAGAATTGTGGCAGACACTAAAAACAACCACAAAGCCTTCTATAGTTATATCAAGAATCTCCATGGCAATACCCAGGTATGCTCTGAATTACTGCACAATGGTACCTCCTGTACTGTGCCAACAGATATTGCCAACATACTGGCTGACAGATTTAGTGCCAACTTTACCCCCCCCCCCCCAAAGGACCAATCACAATACCAGAATGCCAGGCACCCAGCATTACTGCAGCACAGGGTTAAAGCTGCATTGTCCAAGGCCAAGAATACAGCTTCCATGGGACCTAACAATATCCCTGGATGTGTTCTACATGAACTACAGAGTGAATTGGCACCACATCTTTGTGCCCTGTTCAATCACAACCTCACCTCAGGCTTTGTCCCTACCGAATGGTGCACTGCTATAGTCATCCCTCTCCATAAAGGGGGAGCGACTACAGACCCTGGGAATTATCGCCTCATTAGCCCGAGCCTGATATGTAAGGCTATGGAGCATATCATCATGGACCTAATTAACAAGGATATAGGGAATTTCCAGACTCTAGATCCCATGCAATTTGGTTTTGTGAAAGGTAGCTCATGCCTGCTCAACCTGGTTGACTTTTTTGAGTCAGTCACCAGAGTTGTGGATGAGGGAAAGGCAGTTCATGCAGCCTACGTCGATCTGGCCAAGGCCTTTGATACCATTCCCCATTCAGGAATTATTGATAAATTCACCAAACTAGGCATCAGCCCCTGTATCACTAGGTGGGTTGCAAACTGGCTCACAGATAGAATCCACAGTGTGAAAGTAGCGGACTCCAAGTCAGACTGCTGACCATTCACAAGTGGAGTCCCACAGGGATCGATCCTGGGTCCTCTCCTATTTGGCATCTACTTCTCAGAAGTCCAGACCAACACGGAGGGACTCTAACTGACCAAGTTTGCATACTACTGCAAGCTGGGAGCCATTATTAACTCCCCAAGTGATAGACATCGTACAGAAAGGCCTCACTGAGACCAATGACTGGTGTCGAAACCATGCCCTTAAGCTTAATGCCAAAAAATGCGTCATCATCCCCTTTGGGAAAAACTCAGTTCCCACTAATCGATGGGAGCCCACTGAACACTGAAGGCATTATAAGAGGTCTGGGGACACAGGTTGACAGCAACCTCTCCTTCGACCACCACATTGCCACTGTGGTGAGAAAGTCCTTCTATGTGGCGTATCTCATTACGAAGGGTTTTGCATCCAGGATGAAAGAGGTCATCATCTCTCACTACTCTTCCCTCATTAGGCCAATCATCGAGTATAATGCCCCATTTGGCATGTACCTCACTAGACACATACGACAGCTGGAAAGGCCACAAAAGTACCTGACCTTAGTTCCTAGTGCCTTTGTCGAGCAGAGCCACTGGCGTGATCCCCGGGGAGAATTTTCTATTTCCCATCCACTCATCAAGATTTCTCTTGAAAAGGGCCAGTGAAGGTGCTCTGCTTGACATGTATGGGAAGTCTATTCCCTACCATGGCCAGTGTCTGGGTTATGAACCTGTCCCTCCAGCATTTTCTGTTGATTGTGGTAATGAGGTTGAGATCTCTGGACCATGTGGTGCGGAGGGATTGGGATTTCTTTAGATGTAGCATTTCTAACAGAGCTGGGTCAGACATGGCTTTGTAAGTCAAGCAGAGATCGCCTCTAAGTAGGCGATATGAGACAGAAAATATTTGGAGTTTTTTGAGTCTCTCCATATAGGACAAGTGTTTAAGGCCTAGGATCCTCTTTGTGAGGTACTTTTGCGTCCTCTCCAGTTAGTGAGATACATGCCAAATGAGGCATTGAACTCGATAATTGGCCTAATGAGGGAAGAGTAGAGGGAGACAATGGCCTTTTTCTTCCTGGATGCAAAACCCTCAGTAATGAGATGTGCTACGTAGAAGGACTTTCTGACCACAGTGACAACGTGGTGGTCAAAAGATAGGTTGCTGTCAACCTGTGTTCCCAGATCTCTTATAACACCTTCTGTGTTCAGTGGACTACTGTCAATGTGGTAATTCAAGGGAGCCAGGTTTTTCCCAAGGGGGTGATTGAATCCTAACTGGTCTCATTAAGAAGGCCACATCCCTCATTTACACCCAAAGTGGTTTCAGAGCTTTTACTTTGAGTCAAGCCATCAATCTCCCAGTGTTCTGTCTCGACCCTCAGAACCAGGGAGAAGGTCTGTACATACTCTGGGCATGTGTAGACAGCTCAGGTGCTATCCTGACATAACTAAGTCTTTTAGAAAAGCAGATCAGCTGTTCATTTCTTTTGATAGTACTAAGAAAGGACTGTCCATGTCAGAACTGGCTATTTTGAGAAGGTTGTCCTCAGCTGTTGCTCTTTATTATACTCTCCGTGGTAAATCAGTTCCAGGCAGTATAAAGTAACATTCTGGTAGTGCATTTGCATCTACAGTGGCTTATTGGAAAGGGGTGGACCCTAGAAGTATTCTAGAGGCAGCAACATGGTCCTGTTTTATAAAGCTTTACAAACTGGATTCCTTTTCCAGGTCCAGGGCTGGGTTTGTTAGGACCATTCTCCAGGGGTTCCTGGATCCTTATCCATCCTCCTCCAAGGTTGAATAGGCTGTGGTAATAAACCCATATAGCCAGTAGGCTAATATAGCAGTGAAAATTATGACGATAGTACAGTTGTGTAAGTTGCACTTACCATAACAGTAGCTGCTTAAATTCCTTACTGCTGCAGTAGCTCCACCCCTGTGCTTCTGTATTTAGTTACAGCTGGGTGTCTGTTAACATCCTGTCTGCATCTAATGTATAATAAGTCTAAACATTGAATGATTATCATGTAAGTACTGTATATCGCTTTCTATCATTACTCTCTGCAAATCGCTCACCATGTTAATGGCTGTCTAACAGTGTATGTATGCTATGAACTGCGCTCACGTTTTTCCTTTTCTTCTTCTTCTCCTTTGCACCATTCAGTTTTGTTACTCCTTATTATATAAAAACATTTGTTTTTCAAAATGTATAATTCTATGTATAACTGTATAAATGTAAAATTATATGCTTGCTTTAGTTGTATGTAATATGGAGCTTTTCTCCCCGGGCCTCCACTGAAAACGGGCCCCTTGGGCCCAGTGGACTCCCCGGTTATCAAACTGGAAATGAATAAATGTCTGACCGCATTTACGTCCATACTTTGGTAAGCAGACATAAATGCAGTCTGACGTTGTGCAGGAGGACGTTAAAGGAAACAGTGTAAAGTATACAATGTTTACTTAATGTCCTAGTCACTTAATGTTCAGTGGGATAGAACCTATCCCAGACGTTAAGCGATGGTTATCTGTAGCTGTTGGGATATAAAGTTATCTGTTACTGTTTATATCTTTTAGAGGTCGGAATGAGTTTGCCCTTCTGTCTGTACAGGCAAGAAAGTTCTGAAGATTTCTGAACTCTGACTTCTGATTTCCCTGCTCTGGTTTGTCCAATTATTGTTTGTATCCTAGGCAGGATACACCCTATATAGCCTAAAGACTGCTACAGCAGTGAAGAATTTGAACAACTAATGTTATGATAAGTATAACTTAACACGACTGCACTTTTCCCCTTCCAAGTGTCCCAGCCTTTCAAAAGACTATTACGAAAGTAAGAGTTTTAGTAATAAACACGAGTGGCACTTGGAATCAATCAGAACAAGCCCAAAGGCTTAACTGTAATAACATAAACTACACTAGAGAATCAAAAAATATACTGGAGAGCCGAAAAATGTGAAATATTTATATTTATATATTTATATTAATAAAATGTATTTTTTGTATTTTATGTTTTTCGGCTTTCCATTGTAGTTTATGTTGTTATAGTTAAGCCTTTGGTCTTGTCCTGATTGCTTCCAAGTGTCGTTTGTGTTTTTAGTAGTTTTTTTCGGCATTTTACTCTTCTTTGTGGTTTAGTTTTACTATATTAACATAAAGGCAAGCCACAAGGTTCCACAACAGTAGAAAGTGCCTGAATATTATTGAAAGTTTCTGGTTCCAAAAAAGATGCCAGACCTCAGGCCCATCTTATTACTCAGTGGCCAAATGCATTAGTTCCAAAAGTAATGGTCATGCTGCAGTCCATCTTGCATGGTTGTTGGAGGGGACTTAGTCTCCAGATTGCATACCTCTACCTCATATTTGCCAGAGTTCAGAAGGTTTCTGCCCTTTAGGATTGGAGCCAAACACTTTCAATCCAGGGTCATACCATTTGGTGTCATTCCCAGCTCCTAGGGTGTTGACCAAGTTTGTGGTGACAGTGGCAGTTCATCAGAGATGCTCTTGGACAAAACTTTTCCCTTTTCTGGATGACTGGCTCTTAGCAGCGTCACTTGGGAGTCACTGATTCAAGCAAGAGTGAGACCCTACTTAGATTGTTTTTGTCCTAAAGGATCACTGAAAACAGCCCATAGTCCCAGTCGGAGCCATATCAGACACTGATGAACAAGTGGGACATAGTGTCTTGCAATACCAGCCTTTGTCAGGACTGATGTTTCATTCTGCAGTCACATGTTCAGCTTCTTCTTTTTATAAAGATAATGTCTACAGCTCCCTGCCTCAGTGTCTTAGGTCTCATGGCAGTGACTATTTTCTTGTTCCCTTTTGCCAGATTTCAGATGAGGGTCTTGCAGCTGAAACTTCAAAGTCAAGTGGCCTCAGTGCACAGATCCAGTGATAACCCAGTTCAGCATTTCTCATGCTAGCTAACAGCATCTGCCTTGGTGGCTTCATTCTCCCAACCTGGCTATGGACAGCCCGTTCTACCCTCCCTCCCCAATCATTACAGATGTGTCTACCATAGTGGTTGGGTGGCATTGTTCAGGGCAGACATTCCAAGGGAGATGGTCACAGAGGCTGAGGCCAGCTTACTTATAAATATTCTGGAAATTAGGGTAGTCCTCCTTGCATTGCAAGTTCTTCAAGACTCTTTCTGTGAAGGTGCAATTGCATCCACTCTGACAGTACAGCAGTGATATGGTATATACATCAACAAATAGGAGGACACAGTACTGTTCTCATTGGCTGGAGAGGATGAAGCTGCGAGAATCTTGTCTCATTTTCTTACAGCTATCTGCATTCCTGTACAGATCAGTTCTGTAGTGGACAGACTTAACCATTCCTTGCTGATTCCTCACAAGTGGTCCCTAAGTCTCTCAGTGGTGAGAACTGTCTTTCACCTTTCGGGGAAAATCCTACTGCAACCTGTTTGCCTTCCCAACTATTATCAAGCGCACCAGCTTTTTCTCCTCAGTCCCATCATATGGACAGATGTCCATGAATACTCTGTTTCAGGAGTGGCCACTGAGTCTTCTCTGTGATTTTTCACATTTCCTCTTATTCTGATGTTCCTGAAGAAAGCCGTGCACAACAAGGCAAAGAGCATCTAATAGCTTTGTTGTCTTGACAAGTTTTGTCTCCCCTGCTTTGGCCTAGTCTCTTAGAGGAACCTTTCCACTTTAAACCTTTGAGGAATCTTCTGACCATTTTGTCTGGCTAGCCTCACCCAGATCTTCATTCCGTTTGGCAAACTGCATGGTTTCTCCAGTTCCATTAATGGAAAAAACCCATAATGCTTTGGTGTCATCTGTTTATTTTATACTTTTGTTGTTTCCCGTGGATGGATATATCTCATTTACAAATTAGGTCTGCATGCATTCCCTCCCATACCCTCACTACCCAAGGTGATTCAGAATATAAAGGAGGAGAGGCCGAAAATGACACTCGGAGCTCCCTTTTGACTTCAGCAGCATTGGTTCTCCCTAATGTAGGAGATGACAAGGGATGAATCCTTTCCCTGCCAAAGCATATAAATCTCTTGACATAGCTCAAGTGGTCATTGCTTCACCTTAACCTGTCCACCCACAGACTAACTACATTTAAGCTATAATGCCACTACCCATTTTCAGAGAATGTGCATAGTATTGTGAGGGAAGCTAGGAGACCAAGTACAAGAAAACTGTACTGATGTAATGGAAGAGATTCTCAGTCTAGAGCTAAAGGAGGAAATAAACCCCCAAAATGGTGGAAATGTTTAGATGTTCTGCATTTCTCACTGCTGCAGTCTTCACCATTGGGTTATCCATGCTGTGGTAGCCCTCAATCACTTCGAATACCAGAGTCAAGGTTTTGTCCGTCGGCTGCTGTCACTTGCTGGTGACGTCAGGTCGTCCGAGCTATAAAGGAGAGCAGGAGACACCATTACCTCAGTCTTTCTTGCCGTGGAGCACATAGGAGAAGCAGTTCACAACAGTGCCGGTTGGCTGTTTCCAGATTCTGAACATCAGCTGAAAACGTATAAAGATAAGTAACCCATTTGGGATCCTTTCTTTTTCTTGCAATAACCAATGTCCGAAAAAGTCAATAACTGTCTTGCCTGTGGAAAGCAAATACCACACCGAGACTTCCATTCTTACTGCGTCACATGCTTAGGCCCAGATCACAATGTACCCTGCTGTCTGTTCTCTGCCCTCTTTAATGCTAGAACTATTCGTTGTAGAGCTCTATTTGTAGTCTGTTATTTCTCTCTTCCATCTCCAGTTACCAATATGGCATCTGTCAGTCAGTAAACTGCAGATCATCTGAAAAAATGTAAAGGTAAGGATAGAGACAGACTGCATAAGGCCAAACCTTCCAAAGACACCACCGTTGAACAAGTCATCAGTTCTTCAGAATTCAATGAGGTGCTTTTGCAGCCCCTGATACCCGACTCGATTACTTCGCAGGCCTCTACTGAGATCCTTTCAGAATCCTGTATGCTGCAGATGTCTGCATCATCTAACGAGCCTTCAGCTGTCTTGTCCTCGGTTGGGTCCAGAGCCACTAAGCAGGCACCGGCTTTTAAGGATACCTCTCGCACTTCGGATTTCACTTCAAGGCCTTCACCCTCTCTTATGACTAACACACTGACGGCACTGAGGGATACCCTTCAGACAAGACTTAGACCCACTCCTAAGAAATTAGCAGAAAGTCTCCATTCCACTACTCCTCCCCCTCCTCAAACTAGAATGCTTAAAATGGGGGAGGATCTCATCACTTTCATCCGGGGTAATCAGGCCACTCCAACCAAAAGGAGAAGGGAACCTTTTCCACACATCCAGTCTGATTTAGACCCAGAGGGATCTGACTCCTCTGTCTTTGAAGAGGAAAATCCTCTTACTGCCTATGAAGACTCATATGCAGAGGAATCTATTCCTTCTGCGCCACCTCCGGAGGACTTTTCCTTTGAGGAAACCCTCCACAGCCTCAGGGAACACTTCCAATAGGAATCAATGGATTTCCCTCAATCCAAGAAAAGACTAAGAGAGTTTCTGGACCTACCCCAGCACAGGCCTCTGGCCATCCCACCCATCTTGGAGGTGGTAGATGATGTTTTATCAAGAATCCAGCCTTACCCCTGACACCTTTACACCTGCCCCCAGAAAACCTGACAGGTATTACAGGGTACCTGACTCGTATAAATTCCTTTACAGAAATCCTATAGCAGATCCAGAAGTGGTTACTCGGGTACCTAAGGGAGTTAAGGCTACCTCTGCAAAGAATCCTACTCCCTCAGACAAAGAATCCAGGGCCCTGGACAGATGGTGTAAAAAAGTATATATCTCTGCAACTTTAACTATAAGGGGTCTCAGCTGTCAGTTCCATATGTTAAAATATCAACAGCACACGTTGGAACTTTTGAAACAGAAAATTTCTGCTTTACCAGATTTTGCCAATAATAGAGACAGCAGAATTACAGCACTCTTCATCTCAGGTGGCAAAGCACTCCTTGCACTGTGGATTTGATGCCCTAGAAGCTTCTAGCAGGGCAGCAGTGACAGGATCTGTTATCAGAAGACATGCATGGCTGAAGGAACAACCTCTCCCTGATCATCTCAAAGCTAAAATCATGGATGATGTTCTTCGTGTTTCACTGTTGCAGTCATAACTGTAGGGTGCTCCTGCCGGCAGGCAGCCCGAGGTCGGCCAGAATCCCAAAGTCTGGGTCCGGCGTCGGCTGTATAAGCTAGTATCCTGATGTCAGTACGCCTTGGTACATAGCCCTCAGCCGACGCCTTCTTCTCCAGTCTTTCTTGCCGTGCGGTGGAAAGCAGCTCGCAAAACGTTGGTTGGCGATTTTCGAACAGCATTCTTGGTTGTTGTCGGTCCGAAGTTGTTACTTCTCTTCTCAAAGCTAAGTACCCGTTGGGAATCTTTTTCTTGTTCCTCCGATGTCAGAAAAAGTTAATAATTGTATAGCGTGTGGAAACAAATACCTCATAAAGATTTCCACTCTTACTGTCTACCTTGCTTAGGCCCTGACCACGGCGTTTCTTGTTGTCGGTTCTGTGCCAGGTTCAACTCTCGTACTATCAAGCGCAGGTACGACTGGGCTTTAAATTATTTTGGCAGGCGCTTCAATTACAGAATGTCGTCGGATACTACCGGAGTTCAAAGAAGCGCAAAGATAAAGACAGGCCTCGAGGTCCAAACAGGACTCGTTGCAGCTGGAGCCAGCGTCCGGTTCGGCTGTCGTCAGTGAGGCGCTTTTGCAGCCCCTGTCGTCCGCCGCTTCTGAACCGATGGCCGATCACGGACTCCCATGGGGAGCCATCAAGGCCCACTATTTTAACTGGTGCAGGAGCTCCGGACGCCGCTCCTTCAGATGGGTCCGGAACCGCTGTGCAGGTACCGGCTTCTGAGGGGGTTTTCAGGCCTACTCACATTACTATTTCAAAGGCAAAGGCAAAGACAAAGACTCCTTCTAAGTCTAAAGTTTCAGCTCAAGCTGCTTCTGAATCCACTCCCAAGACACAAAACAATTATTGAGGATGGCTGAAGACTTGCTTACAATGATTAGGGTTCTCACCCCCCTCCTGAGAAAAGGCCTCGACAGGATGTTACTCTGGATTCTTCTGACCAGGCCTCTGTCTCTTCTGTTTCTTCCTCTGATCAGGACTATTCCTTCCCCCCTTATGAGGATTCGGATGCTGAGGAATCTTTGCCCTCGGCCTCTCCGCCTGAAGATTTTTCTTTTGGGGAAACCTTGCATGAGATGAGGGAACATTTTCATTGGGAAGGACAGGAATATTCTGCTTCCAAAAGAGGCTTAGAGAATTTCTTCTTCTTCCTCAGCATAGGCCTTTAGCTATCCCTCCTGTTTTGGACATTGTGGATGATGCTTTTTCTGAGGCTAATTTGAATCCTGATTCCATGCCTCCTGCTCCTTCTAAGCCTGATAGATTTTATAGGGTTCCTGACTCTCATTTATTTTTATTTAAAATCCTTCTGCAGACCCTGAAACTATTTCTCAGGGTTCTTAGGCTGCTAAGGTTGCTACTTCTAAAAATCCTATTCCCTCTGAGAAGGATTCTCGTGCTTTAGACAGGTGGGGCAAAAGGTTTATACTTCTGCTACCCTTTCTGTAAGGGCATTAAATTGCCAGTTTCATATGTTTAAATACCAGCAATTTCTTTTGTCTGTTTTAAAGCAAAAGCTTGCTTCCGTACCTGCTTGTGCAGAGGATAAGGAACTTCAGGATGTTTTGCATGCTACTGAACAGGTTAACAAGCATAGCTTACATTGTGGTTTTGATGCCTTGGATGCTTCCTGTAGGGCTGCTGCCTCTGGTACTGTGATTAGGAGACATGCCTGGCCGTGAACAAAGTTTGCCTGAACAGGTTAAGGCTAAGTTATTAGATGCCCTGTTCAACATGATGTTCTTTTGGTTCTAAGGCTGAGGAAGTTATTAAAAGATGGAAGAAAAGGCAAAGTCCATGCAGACTGTAAAAGATTTCTTGCAGGTTCAGCCTCCTAGATTTTCCAGGAATTGGCCCTCTAAAATTGGTCCTTTCCCACGTCTGACAGGCCTCAAAGGGGAAGATATAGACGCTCCAGAGGTCGTGGTCAAGGCCAGACCTCGTACAGATCTAGACAATGGACTGCTTCTTCACCTAGAAGGGGAGAAGACAGATCCCAATCTCAAAGAAAACAAACTCAATGACTCTCTCGGTTGGGCTTCAGGACCTCTTTACCTGGACGCCCCTCTCGGAGGAAAACTTGTCTCTTTTTTACAGGAATTGGACTCATATTACCCAGGACAAATGGGTATTGGATGTGATTTTAAAAGGTTACAAGTTCCACTTTCACACTTTGCCAAGGACTCACGGTTGGCCAGATCTGCCAAAACTTCAATGGTCAGAGGCCTTAACTCAAGTGGATGCTCTTCTGGCCATGAGAGCCATAGAGCCTGTTCCACTCTTGGAAATGGGAAAAGGATTTTATTCAAGGCTGTTTCTGGTTCCCAGAAAACAAAACTCTTGGAGACCTATTCTGGACCTTTCTGTGTTAAACACCTTTTTGGAAATTCCAAAGTTCAAGATGCTCACTCTGCAACAGTTACTTCCAATGCTCTCTCAGGACGCCTGGATGGTGACATTGGACTTAAAGGAAGCCTATTTGCATATCCCTATCAGACAAGAACGCAGAAAATTCCTCAGGTTCAAGGCAGGTTCGAGGCACTTTCAATTCTCTGTTCTGCCCTTTGGTTTATCTACTGTGCCCAGAGTCTTCACCAAGTGCCTGGCACCAGTAGTGGCTTACTGCAGACTTCAGGGGATTCAGATTTACCCCTATTTGGATGACTGCCTTATTCAGGCAGACAGCAAAGATCTTCTGCTTCAACACCTACACTTCGTTCAACGTCTTCTCCTCTTACTGGGATTCTCAGTGAACATAAAAAAGTCACATTTGATCCCTTCTCAACAAATGGTATTCTTGGGAGCCCTCTTAAACACAACCTTACAAAGGGCCTACCTCACTCCAGAAAAACAAACTCAGCTGGCTTCTACTTTCAACACCTTGGCAACTCTATCTCAGCTCACTGCAAGGAAATTCCTGCAGGCTCTGGGCTACATGGCTTCCTGCATTCTGTTGATTCCAAACGCAAGGCTTCACATGAGAAAGCTTCAATGGTATCTGAAAAGTGTATGGTCACAGCATTATCACGATCTGGATATTCTGATTCCTCTGATCCCCTGTCTCCAGAAGGAGTTCCTCTGGTGGTCCAGGGCATGCATTTTGAACGAAGGAAAACCTTTTCGTCTCCCTCAACCTACTCAAATCCTAACCACGGACGCCTCGGATTATGCTTGGGAGCACATTTTCTAGACAATTGCCAGCAAGGAACCTGGACAAAGGACCATCTTCACTGGCACATCAATCTGAAGGAGATGTTGGCAGTTCAAAATGCCCTTTGGCCTTCAAGCACCTTTACAACCAGGGCCTCTGCTAATTGACAGACAACACCACGGTCATGTGGTATATCAACAAGCAGGGGGATCTCATTCTTACCCCTTTGCACACTGGCTATGAGTTTATGGGACACAGCTCTAAATTTGAATCTGCATCTCCAGGCTCAATTCATTCCAGGAAAACAAAATCTTTTAGCAGACAGCCTGAGCAGAAACATTTCAGATCCTCACGAATGGATGCTAGACACCAACTTGTTCAAAAGGATTACTACAGTTTGGGGATGTCCCCAGATAGATCTGTTTGCATCCCATCTCAATCATCAGCTGCCTCGCTTTTGCACCAGGTGCTTCCACAAAACAGCATGGAGAGTGGATGCCCTGTCTTTCAGTTGGAGAAGTCTGTCTGCATATGCCTTCCCTCCTCTTCCTCTACTGCCTCGGGTACTACTGAAGATAAAGCAGGACAAGCCCAAGTTCCTCATCTTGATTGCTCCAAATTGGCCTCGACAGTTTTGGTATCCGACTCTAAAGCTCCTGTTCTCGGGGCCTCCTTGGATTCTTCCACTGAACCCTTCGCTTCTGTCCCAGCATCAGGGTCAGTTACTACATTCCAACCTCAAGACCCTTTGCTTGGCAGCTTGGCTCTTCAAAGGAATTTGATTGCCTCTAGTCTTCCCAAACAAGTTTTGGATGTTCTTTTGGAAGCTAGGCGGCCTAGCACTAGGAAATCTTATGCCTCTAAATGGAAGAGGTTTTCTATTTGGATGCAGGACCGAGGTTCTGATCCTCAGGTTCCTGATCTCTCCTCTATTTTGCTTTACCTTCGGAGCTTTTATCTAAGGGACTTTCATTTTCTTCCATTAAGATTCATGCTTCTGCTATCTCTGCGCATTTCAGTTCTGATCCTCCTGTTTTTTCACATCCTTTGGTGAAGCAGTTCTTGAGGGGGGCTAAGAATTTGCCTCCACGGACCCCTCCGGTCCCTGCCTGGGATCTTAATTATGTTTTAGAAAAACTTACTTTGCCTCCTTTTGAGCCTGCTGCATCTTCAGATATCAAGTTTCTATCTTGGAAGACTGTTCTTTTGTTAGCTTTGACCTCTGCCAGAAGGGTCTCAGAGTTGCAATCTCTTATGGCTGTGGAACCTTACCTTATTTTCCATCAGGACAGAGTATCCTTGAGGACCAATCCTACTTTCATGCCTAAGGTGATTTCGAAAGTAGCCTTGAATCAGACAATTCACCTTCCTACTTTCTTTCCAAATCCTCAAAATAAAGGGGAAAGGATTTTGCATTCATTGGATGTGCACAGACAGTTAAGATTTTACTTGGACAAGACTAAGGATTTCAGAAAGTCTAACCAACTGTTTGTTTCCTTTGCCTCCAGTTCACTTGGAAAACCTATTTCTAAACAAACCATTTGCAAATGGATTGCTTATGGGATCAGATTTTGTTACACTCTTCATGGTAAACAGTTTCCTGGAACCATTAGAAGTCATTCTACTAGAGCAGCTGCTACTTCTACAGCTTTTCTCAGAGGAGTACCTACCAAGGATATCTTGGAAGCTGCCACTTGGAGTTCAGTGCATACTTTTTCCAAGCACTACAATCTCCCTTTGTTTTCTAAGTCTAGGGCAGGCTTTGCCTCTGCTGTCTTGCAGGGTATTCTTGCCTCCCCTTCTTCTATCTAAAGCCTCCTCCCTCTCTACACTGCTTTGGGATTCCACCCTACAGTTATGACTGCAACAGTGAAACACGAAGAACATAGTACAGTTGTGTACACCTACCATAAATGTAGATGTTTCAGTGTCTTCAGTGTTGCAGTCGGGGACTCCCTCCCTCCTATCCCCTCTTCTTCTCTCTTTTGTGGTGTATTTGTGTTTCCTTGTTGGATTCATTTTTGATTTATTGGGGTATTCTGACATCTAGGGCAAGAAAGGCTGGAGAAGATGGCGTCGGCTGAGGGCTATGTACCAAGGCGTACTGGCGTCAGGATACTAGCTTATACAGCCGACGCCGGACCCAGACTTTGGGATTCTGGCCGACCTCGGGCTGCCTGCCGGCAGGAGCACCCTACAGATGTCCTTCATGGATGCATCTGCAGTCATAACAACTGGGTTGTCCTGTCGTCAGGCAGCCCTTCAGTCGGCCGGATTCCAAAGTCCGGGTCCGGCTTCGGCTGATGTCGCACTTCACCCGACGTCATCTTTGTTGGTCTTCGGGTATAAAAGCATCAGCCGACGCCATTTTCCTCAGTCTTTCTTGCCGCGTGGCGCCCGAAGCAGAAGCTGTTCGCAAGTGCGGTCGGTCGGATCCAGAGATTACTTCTACCGAATACTACTTCGAAGACTTCTAAAGCTAAGTACCCTGTTGGGGACTCTTTCTTGCCTCAGCCGATGTCAGAAAAAGTTAATAATTGTTTAACCTGTGGGAAACAAATACCTCATAAAGATTTCCACTCTTATTGTCTGCCTTGTTTAGGCCCAGCCCACGATGTAGCAGCCTGTTCGGCCTGTGCTTCTTTCAACCGACACGCTTAGCGTCGGTCGGAGTTTGCAGAACAGTTTTTCGGTTCTGATTTTGCGTACATTATGCCGTCGGATCCTCCGACTACCCAATCTGCCAAAAGACGCAAAGATAAAGACCGACACTTTCGCGGTCCGCGGTTTCGGCCGAAACCATGGTTAAGCAAACCATGAGTGTCTCGGTTTCGGCGAAACCGAGAAAACTGATCAAAGTACAGCTGAACCTATCTCTACAACTGAGGCCCCTGCTACCACTATTGAATCGGCCTCAGAAATTTTATCCACTACGGTGGTTGCCACTGACTTATCAGACACCATTCCCTTGGATGTCTCTACCCCAGCACGTGGTGCTGCTAGGCCTCAGCAGCCATGTCCATTAAGGCCTTCGCCAGGGCTAAAGCAGCCAAGACTACTAAGACAGTGCCTGTTAAACCCCCCACAACCAGGCCCTCTGCTAGTTCTCAAATGCTTACTTTGGCAGAAGATTTAATTTCTTTAATTAGAGGATCTCAATCTCACCCAGACAGGGCCTCGCAGCCCCAGAGAAGAGACCTAGGGCAGAGCCCCTGAGCCAGTGTCCTCTGATGATTCTGCTGACCAATCAGACATAACTGACCAGCCAGAGGCTCCTTTCTCCAATTTTGAAGATTCTGATGCTGAAGAATCCATTCCAGCTGCTTCCCCACCAGAAGAATTCTCCTTTGGGGAAACCTTACATGCCATGCGAGAGCAGTTCCAATGGCAGCAACAGGATTTTTCAGACTCCAGAAAAAGACTTAGGACCTTTCTGCACCTCCCACAGCACAGGCCCTTAGCTATACCTCCTGTTCTCTCTGTGGTGGATGATGCTTTCAATGATGTCTGCTCCTCCAGATTCTTTACCCCCAGGCCCTGCCAAACCAGACAGATTTTACAGGGTGCCAGATACTCATCACCAGCTTTACAAGGCCCCACTTGCAGACCCCGAAACTATATCCCAGGGTCCCAAGGCAGTAGCAGCGACCATAGCTAAAACCCTATTCCTTCTGAAAGGGAAGCAAGGTCATTAGACAGATGGGGTAAAAGGTCTACACTTCAGCTACTCTCTCAGCTAGAGCTTTAAACTGTCAGTTTCACATGATACAATACCAAGAGTTTATGCTTGATCAGTTAACTAAAAACTAACCACTGATGAATCTCTTGATAAGAAATATGTATTAGAAATGGTAAATAACATACAACAGGTTAGCAACCATTCATTAAAATGTGGCTATGATGCACTGGAGGCTTCATTTAGATCAGCCATGACTGGCACAGTGATAAGAAGGCATGCATGGCTAAAGGAGCAAGCTTTACCGGATCATGTTAAAGCTAAGTTGCTAGATGCTCCTATGGATAAGACAAGTTTGTTTGGTACACCTGCCCAGCAGGTTATGAAGAAAATGGAAGAAAAGGCAAAATCTGTTCAAACGGTTAAAGATTTCTTGCAGGTTCAACCCCAAGGTTTAGCAGGAACTGGCCTGCCAAAATTGGTCCTTTCCTGACTCCACAAAATTTCAAAGGGGCAGGAATAGACGTTCCAGAGGCAGAAACCAATCCAGAGGAGGTGCCTACAGAGGCGACAGTGGCAAGGTAACAACAGAGGCACAGACACAACCACTGCCACTACATCAGCACAACCACAGTGACTTAACCTAAATCCGCCTACCAGGGAACAAATAGCAGCTCCTCTAGGCGGAAAGTTAACCTTATTTTCAAAGAACTGGCACTACATAACAAAAGACAAGTGGATTTTACAAACCATAGATCAAGGTTACGGTTTCACTTCCACACTTTACCAGTCAAAGAGGAATGCCAAATCTACCTCCAAATCAAAAACAGAGGCACTACAACAGATAATGGAGTTAGCAAACATGAGAGCTGTGGAAAGAGTGCCAACAGCAGAGCAAGGAAAGGGGTTCTACTCCAGACTATTCCTAGTTCCAAGAAAGGAAAAAGTTGGAGACCAATTCTCGACCTGTCCACCTTAAATACATACATCATTGTCCCAAAATTCAAAATGCTGACCCTACAGCAACTTCTTCCCATGCTGGGCAAGGAGTCTTGGCTGGTAACTCTAGATCTCAAGGAGGCATACCTGCACGTCCCCATTCGACCAGTCTGCAGAAGATACCTCAGATTTCTTGCAGGATCAGAGCACTATCAATTCTCAGCATTGCCCTTTGGCTTATCTACTGCGCCCAGAGTATTCACAAAATGCCTGGCATCAGTAATCGCCCATTGCAGACTACAGGAATTCAAATTTACCCATACCTGGACGACTGCCTGCTACAAGGGGACAACAAAAGCAAGCTGACAACAGATTTACAAAGGGTCATTTACTTGCTACAAGCACTGGGATACACAGTCAATTTACAAAAGTCAAGGCTGATACCATCCCAAACAAGGACATTCTTGGGCGCTGAATTGGACACAGTAAAACAAATGGCATTCCTGACTACAGAAAACAAAAGAACTCCCTCTTTACTTCTTGGCACTAACAAAACTGAACAAGTTAACAGCAAGAAAAGTACTGCAGGCCTTGGGCTTCATGGCATCATGCATAATCTTGGTCCCATTTGCCAGACTACATATGAGAAAACTACAGTGGTACCTAAAGAATTTATGGTCCCAACACAGACACAGCCTAGAAACAGAAATCCCACTAATTCCATGTTTAAAGCAGGAGTTCCTATGGTGGGCTCAGGCATGTCAGTCATACCCAGGCCTACCCTTTCGCAGATGTCAAGCAAGCCAGACCATCACAACAGACGCTTCAGTCCTAGGATGGGGGGCCCACATGCTGGACAAATGCGTGCAAGGATTGTGGACACAGGATCAACTTCACCTGCACATCAACCTAAAAGAAATGCTGGCAGTAAAACTGGCAATCCAAAAGTTCAAACCATTTCTCCAAGAGGGCCAGTTGATGATAAGGACAGACAACACCACAGTCATGTGGTACATCAACAAACAGGGAGGCACTCATTCATACCCCCTATGCAGAATGACTTTGGAGCTGTGGACCCTGGCACTCAGCTACAACATCCAGTTACAGGCAATATTTGTACCGGAAAAGAAAATACTCTAGCAGACATATTAAGCAGAACCACATCGGATGCCCACGAATGGAAGCTGCACCCGGACATCTTCAAGACCATCTCAAAGAAATGGGGAATGCCTCAGATAGATCTATTCGCATCACCTCTCAATCACCAGCTCAAAAGTTCTGCACAAGGACATTCCACCCACTAGCATGGAAAGTGGATTCGCTCTCCTTCAGCTGGAAAGGCCTAACAGCATATGCATTCCCACCTCTTCCCTTGATACACAAAGTACTACTAAAAATCAAGGAAGAACGTCCAAGGATAATCCTGATAGCTCCAAACTGGCCAAGACAACACTGGTACCCACTGCTGAGGAGCATGTCTCGGAACAATATATGGCCAATACCCCTGATGCCTTTGATGTTAACTCAGAACAACTACAGCATCATACATCCAAACCTAAAAACGTTGCAACTAACTGCATGGAACATCACATAGCAGCAGCTAAACCAGAACTTTCCCAAAGAGTTAAAGACATTATTCTTGAAGCACGCAGACCTTCAACAAGAAGGAACTATGCTGGAAAATGGAAAAGGTTTGTCATTTGGAGTACGGAAAGAGGAAAAGATGTGTCAAACATAGATATGCCTAACATTCTGGAGTATCTGGCCAAACATCTTCATTCAGGCCTGTCCTACTCCTCCATCAAGATACATGCATCAGCTATTTCAGCAGAATACAGCTTTGATCCACCTGTTTTTTCGCACCCTTTGCTCAGGCAGTTCCTCAGAGGAATCAAGAATGTAAAACCTCCAAGGAAACCACCATTACCAGCTTGGGACTTAAACTTTGTGCTAGAAAAGTTGCCACTATCACCCTTTGAACCAGCAGCAACAGCAGACCTACAACACCTGTCATGGAAAACTGCTTTCCTACTGGCAATTACTTCAGCAAGGAGGGTTTCAGAACTACAGGCCTTAATGGCAGTGCAACCCTTCCTAATCTTCCACCAAGATAGAGTGTCCATGAGGACTAATCCTACATTTATGCCTAAGGTGGTATCCAGAGTGTCTTTAAACCAGGCAATCCACCTACCTACCTTCTTTCCCAACCCACAAAACAGAGGGAAAGAATACTGCATACCTTGGATGTACATAGACAGCTACGCTACTACTTGGACAGAACAAAAATAGCAGAAAGACTGACCAACTTTTTGTAGCCTATGCAACAGGAAGGGAAGGAAAAGCTATTTCCAAACAGACAATCTCCAAATGGATAGGAAATTGCATACGATTCTGTTACTCCTTCCATGGAAAACCAATTCCACAGAACATAAGACCTCATTCTACAAGGGCAACAGCCACTACCACAGCCTTCTTACGAGGAGTGGCAACCAAAGACATTATTGAGGCGGCTACTTGGACCTCCTTGCATACATTTGCCAAGCATTATAATTTGCCTCTATATTCCAGATCCCGAGCAGGGTTTGCCACTGCTGTACTGCAAGGGATCCTAAACACACCATAATCTACTTTTATCCTCCTCCCCTAGTTGGCTATGGTATTCTACCCAGTTGTTATGACTGCAGATGCATCCATGAAGGACATAGTACAATTTTGTACCTACCATAAATGTAGATGTCCGAACTGGATAGCATCTGCAGTCAGGATTACCCTCCCTCCTTCCCCTCTGTGGTACTCCTAGGGTGGTTACCCTCCTAATAGCTAGCTGGTGGGGGGGAGTCTTTTATGGTGTATTTGTTTGTATATATGTACATACATGCTTATTTTTGTGTTTACCTCTATCTTTTGGAAACATTGGCATCTATCCAAATTTTAGCCTTCAAGAGGGCTACTGGCATCTGGGGCAAGAAACACTGAGGAAAATGGCGTCGGCTGATGCTTTTATACCCGAAGACCAACAAAGATGACGTCGGGTGAAGTGCGACATCAGCCGAAGCCGGACCCGGACTTTGGAATCCGGCCGACTGAAGGGCTGCCTGACGACAGGACAACCCAGTTGTTATGACTGCAGATGCTATCCAGTTCGGACATCTACATTTATGGTAGGTACAAAACTGTACTTTATGACTGCAACAGTGAAGACACTCGAACATCTACATTTATGGTAGGTGTACACAACTGTACTTTCTTCGTCTCACATTGCTGCAGTCATAACTTGTGGGGTAGTCCGCTGTCCTCGGTCGGCCCGAATACCAAAGTGTTAGGCTGGCGTCGGTCATAGTCGCTCAGATCTGACGTCAGTACGCAGTGGTACTAAAGTGCATGACCGACGCCATATCCTCAGTCTTTCTTGCCGCATGGTCCGAAGCAGAAGCAGCGTTTGCAAGTGCTGCTCGGCCCTGAAATTTTCGTATTCTGAGTTTCAGACCAAGACCAAGTTGGGCTAAGTACCCGTTGGGAATATTTTGTCTTTTCTTGCCTCAGTTAAACCCGATTGTCAGAAAAAGTTAATAATTGTATTTCTTGTGGGAAACAGATACCTCATAGGGACTACCACTCTCTCTGTATTCCTTGCTTGGGGCCTGAGCACGACGTAGTCGGGTGTCGCTTTTGCGCTAGATTTAATAAGCGCACCATTAAACGCAGGTTAGATTGTGCTAGACTTGTTTTCGGTAAGCGGTGTAATTACAACATGCCGTCGGATCCTCTGACGCCCGCTACCGCTAAGAAGCGAAAAGATAAATCGTTAAAGTCCAAGCAGGATGAGTCGCCCGCGGGGCCGGTTCTTTGGAAACTACGGTGGAATCTGTGGATCCAGCCGAGGTTTCAGCTGAATCTCAGGGGGAGCCTTTAATCTTACAGGAATTGTCCTCTCAGGAGTTAGGTCAGGCCGAGGGGGCCTCTCAAGTTTCTGTAGTTCCTTCTTTGCATAAGGTTGTTAGGCCTTCTACTTCTGTCTCTAAAGCCCCTTCTAAAGCCAGGCCTGGTCCTTCTGGCACTGGCGTCAGCCCTAGTTCTGCAGGTTCTGTTCCTAAAAAGCATATGCTGAAAATGGCAGAGGATTTGATTACTTTAATCAGAGGTTCTATGCCCCCTCCGGATAAGAGGCCTAGGGTGGAGACAGAGGTGGAGGGATTGGAGCATTCCTCAGATTACTCTGAGTCTTCAGCTGAGGACATTCAGGATTTTCCTCCTTATTCTGATTCGGATGCAGAGGATTCCTGTCCTTCTGCTTCTCCTCCAGAGGATTTTTCCTTTTCTGAAACCCTGCATTCCATGAGGGAGCATTTTAAGTGGGAAGGTCAGGATTTCTCAGATTCTCGTAAGAGGCTTAGGGAATTTTTGTTTTTACCACAGCATAGGCCCTTGGCCATTCCCCCTGTTTTGGGTGTTGTTCAGGATGTTTTTCTGAGGCTTCCCTTAATCCTGATTCTTTGCCTCCTGCCCCTGTCAAGCCAGACAGGTATTACAGAGTTCCAGAGGCTCATAAATATTTGTTTGAGTCCTAGAGCTGACCCGGAAACTATTAGCCAGGGACCTAAGGGTGTCAGGGCTTCTGTAGTAAAGAATCCAGTTCCTCTGGATAAAGACTCTAGAGCTTTGGATAGGTGGGGTAAAAAAGTGTATACCTCCTCCACACTAGCTATGAGGGCTTTAAATTGCCAGTTTCATATGCTGAAGTACCAGAATTTTCTGTTAAGTCAGTTGAAATCTAAGGTAGATGCTTTAGCTGAGGGTATAGAGTGTAAGGAATTGCAGGATTTAGTTCATGCCTCTGATCAGGTAGGTAAGCATTCCTTGCAGTGTGGCTTTGATGCTCTTCAGGCTTCTTCCAGGGTGGCTGCCACTGGTTCAGTTATTCGTAGGCACGCCTGGCTTAAGGATCAGAATTTGTCAGAGCATGTTAAAGCTCGTATTTTGGATGCTCCCCTACAATCTGAAGTTCTTTTTGGTTCTCCTGTGGAGTCAGTTTTGAAGAAAATGGAAGAAAAGGCTAAGTCCATGCAGACAGTTAAGGAATTTTTACAAGTGCAGCCCCCTAAGTTTAGCAGAAATTGGCCTGCAAAAGGATGGGCTTATCCTTCTTCTGATTTACAGTCTAAGGGCAGATCTAGACGTGGTAGGGGCAGAGCTCATGCTCAGGTTTCTTTCAGACCTAGGACGTGGAGTTCTCCTGCACAATCTTCTGGTGAGGGCAGGGGTCAGCCTTTTCGTAAACAGACCCAATGACCTGTATCTCCAGCTGTCAGATCTCTCCTGTCTGGCAGCTCCTCTAGGAGGAAAGTTGGCACTTTTCAAGCAAAATTGGCTTTTGGTCACCCAGAACAAATGGGTGCTGGACATTATAGATCGAGGTTACAAGTTTTATTTTCACACCTTGCCTCCTTTCAAGGGCATGCCGGACGTACCTCCTCAGCAAAAGCTGGAGGCTCACAAGCAGATTTCTTTACTTTTAAAAATGGGGGCTATCCAGGTGGTACCTCCGTCAGAAGTAGGCCTAGGATTTTATTCTCGCCTGCCAATTCTGGATTTGTCTATCCTCAACACATACCTAGACATTCCAAAATTCAAGATGCTAACTTTGCAGCAACGTTTGCCTCTGCTAGGCAAAGAGCACTGGATGGTAACTCTGGATCTCAAAGAGGCTTATCTTCACATTCCTATCAGGCCCAGCTGCAGGAGGTTCCTGCGTTTTCGGGCTGGTACTTTTCATTATCAGTTCTCTGCATTGCCCTTTGGCTTATCTACTGCGCCCAGGGTGTTCACAAAGGTCCTGGCTCCTGTGATAGCCTTCTTAAGACTAAGAGGAATACAAATTTATCCTTATCTGGACGATTGCCTGATTCTTGCTCAAGACAAAGTCAAGTTACTTCAGCATCTACAGTATGTAATGGCAGTGTTAAGGTGCCTAGGGTATTCTGTGAACGAAACAAAGTCCAGTCTAGTACCCTCTCAGGACATGTGCTTTCTGGGTGTGAGACTGAATACAGCCTCTCAGATGGCTTTTCTGACCCCGGACAAACAAAGAAATCTTCCCTTTACTTCCAGCTATTATCCCTACTGTCCAGGCTGACTGCAAGGACAGTCCTTCAAGCCTTGGGGTTCATGGCATCTTGTATTCTGGTACTTCCCAATGCCAAACTACATATGAGGAAGCTACAATGGTATCTCAAAAGTGTATGGACTCAACACTGCCACGATTTGGACACTGTCATTCAGATAATACCTTGCATCCAAAGGAATTTTTGTGGTGGGCTCAGGAATGTCACCTAAACAAGGGACTCTCTGTGACCCGACCAGAGGCGAGTCAGATCTTGGCGACAGATGCCTCAGGCGGGCTTGGGGAGCACACTTCAATGGGAAATGGATTCAAGACACGTGGCCTCCCAGACTACAGCATTTGCATATCAACATGAAGGAGATGTTAGCAGTCCAATTTGCGCTGATGGCTTTCAAGGATCTACTTCAACCGGGACAGGTGTTGATTCAAACAGACAACACAACAGTCATATGGTACATCAACAAGCAGGGGGGAACCCATTCGTACCCTCTTTGCAGACAAGCTATGATTTTGTGGGAGGCTGCTCTGAGTTTGCACCTCACTCTTCAAGCAAGGTTTCTGCCAGGAGCACAGAACTCCTTAGCAGATGTTTTGAGCAGATAGATGGTGGATCCCCACGAGTGGAAATTGGATCCTCATGTATTTCAACAGTTGACAGTGGCTTGGGGAACTCCAGACATAGATCTGTTCGCTTCTCCACTAAATTTCCAACTGCCAAAATTTTGAACAAAGCTGTTTCACCCAAAAGCTTGGAAAGTGGATGCTCTATCTTTCAGTTGGAACAACCTTCACGTATATGCCTTTCCTCCTCTGCCTCTCCTTCCCGAGGTGCTCTTGAAGGTAAGACAGGACAAGCCTTGCATGATTCTAATAGCTCCGGATTGGCCACGTCAGCACTGGTACCCTCTGCTGAGGAGTTTAGTACGGGAGCCTCCTTGGCCTTTGCCATCAATTCCACACCTTTTGTCCCAGGCAAGCAATCATTTCCTCAATGTCAGGATACAGTCCCTGCATCTGACAGCCTGGCGTATTCTGTTTTAGACCCTGGGGGGTCGCAGCTTCCTCAACAAGTTTTGAATGTCATTTTGGAAGCCAGACAGCCTAGTACAAGGAAAGTTTATGCTGATAAATGGAAGAGATTTTTTCTTTGGAGCACAGCAAAGAGCTTTAATGTTTCAGTGCCTAATTTGAGTGTTACACTACAGTACCTTACAGAATTATTAGACAAGGGTTTGTCTTTCTCCTCCATGAAAGTTCATGCTGCAGCCATTTCTGCTCACTATGACTGTGACCCACCATTATTTTCTCACCCTTTGTTTAAGCAATTTCTTAGAGGGGCAAAGAACATAAGACCCCCATGAGCTCCTACTCCTTCCTGGGATCTCAATTTTGTGTTGGAAAAACTCACTTTACCTCCTTTTGAACCTGCAGCTACTACGGAGTTGAAGTTTTTGTCTTGGAAGACTGCTTTTTTGTTGGCCATTACGTCTGCTAGGAGGGTATCTGAATTACAGGCTCTAATGGCAGTTGAACCCTTCCTGATATTTCATAAGGATAGGGTATCCCTGCGTACTAACCCTACTTTTATGCCTAAAGTTGTTTCTGATGTGGCCTTGAACCAATCTATTCATTTGCCTACTTTTTATGCTGATCCCCAAAATAAAGGGGAAAAAATTTTGCACTCTTTGGATATTCACAGGCAGTTACGTTATTATTTGAGCAGAACTAAAGGGTTCAGGCAGTCTCAACAGTTATTCATTTCTTTTGCCTTGGGTTCACAAGAAAGCCTGTTTCAAAGCAAACTATTTCTAAGTGGATTAGCCATTGTATTGCTTTTGTTATTCTCATCATGGAAAGGATGTTCCGCTGGGATCAGACCTCATTCCACTAGGGCTACTGCCACTTCTACTGCTTTTAGGGAGTAGCTACTAAGGATATTTTGGAGGCAGCTTCTTGGAGTTCAGTGCACACTTTTACTAAACATTACCATCTCCTCTTTATTCCAAATCTAGGGCTGGGTTTGCCACTGCAGTTTTACAGGGCATGTTAGCAGCTCCTAGTGCTTTGATTTTGCCAACCTCCCTTACCTTTGCTTTGGGATTCTACCCACAGGTTATGACTGCAGCAATGTGAGGCGAAGAACATAGTACAGTTTTGTACCTACCATAAATGTAGATGTTAGGATCCACATTGCTGCAGTCCAATTCCTCCCTCCTTCCCTCTGTAGTTTAGGGTTGCTGTGTTGCTTTTGGGGTAATTATTTTTTCTATAATTGGTGGTTGGGTATTTTCTATTTTTGGCTATGGCCTTTCTTTTTTAGGCCTTCTGACATCTGGGGCAAGAAAGACTGAGGATATGGCGTCGGTCATGCGCTTTAGCACCACTGCGTACTGACGTCAGATCTGAGCGACTATGACCGACGCCAGCCTAACACTTTGGTATTCGGGCCGACCGAGGACAGCGGACTACCCCACAGGTTATGACTGCAGCAATGTGGATCCTCGAACATCTACATTTATGGTAGGTACAAAACTGTACTATTCACCTCTTGACAAAGACCACTTGTTTGGACAGAAAACCGAAGAGGAGAGGTACTTAAAAATATGGAAGATAAAGCAAAATCGATGCAGACTGTTAAAGATTTCCTTCAAGTACAACCTCCTAGGTTCAGCAGAAATTTTCCCTCTAAACACTAGTCAAAGTCACAAGGCAAAACCTGTAGGGACAGACCCACCAGGGCTCAAACTCAGGGCCAGCAGAGAACTAAACAGTGCCACCCCCCCCCCACTCTAACTCTAGAGCAGGGAGTTCAAAAACAACCCTGTATGCCAAAAACTCTCAGTGACTACCTTTCCCATATCTGCCTGCCTCCTCCACACCAAAAGCTAGGAGGAAGGCTATCTCTTTGTAGAGAAAGTTGGAACTTTATAACAAAAGATCAATGTGTCTTAAAAATCTTTGCTCAGGGGTACAAATTCAAATTCCGAGAACTACCACCTCCAAAAGGGTACCCAGACCTACCTCCAAACCAGTGGACAGAAGCACTAAAACAAGTGCAAAACCTAATATCCTTAGGGGCAGTAGAACCTGTGCCTCCAGAACAAGTTACAAAAGGATTCTATTCCAGACTGTTCCTTTTCCCAGGAAAGAGGGAACTTGGCATCCCATCCTGGACCTATCCTTTCTCAATACTTTCTTGGTAATCCCAAAATTCAGAATGCTTACCTTACAACAGCTTCTTCCAATGCTGCCAAACAAAGCGTGGATGGTCACTTTAGACCTAATGGATGCTCACCCACACATCCCAATAAGGGAGTCATGCAGAAAATTCCTGCGCTTCAGAGCAGCAACATTACACTTTTAATTATCTGCTTTGCCATTTGGTTATCTACTACTCCCAGGGTATTCACTAAATGTCTAGCTCCTGCCATTGCCTTTTGTAGGCAAAACAATGTGCAGATTTACCCTTACCTTGACAACTGTCTCATCCAGGCAGACTGCAAGGAACTGCTCCTGCAGCACCTCTCATTTGTAAAATCCCTACTCACCTCTTTGGGGTTCACTTTCAATAAAAGGAAATCAAGACAGACACCTACCAGGAAAGTCATATTTCTGGGAGCCTTGCTGGACACAGAACAGCAAATGGCCTTTCTGTCCCCAGAAAAAAACAAAATTTCCTACCAAAATGCTTCAGTACTCTGGCCTGTCAAACCCAGCTTTCTGCCAGGAAATTCCTGCAAGCTCTAGGGTACATGGCCTAATGCATCTTCCTGGTACCTCTGGCTATACTGCACATGAGGAAAATTCAGTGGTAACTAAAGGACCTATGGTGTCAACACTCTCAACCTCTGGTCACCTCCCTACCTGTGATCCCTTGCATAAGATCAGAGTTCCTCTGGTGGGCCCAGGCCTGTGGTCTGAACAAGGGACTTCCATTCACCCTCCGTCCATCAGACCAGACCATAACTACAGATGCTTCAAGACATAGCCTGGGGTGCCCACCTAGAAGGCAGATGCGCCCAAGGTCTCTGGAGCGCTCAGATACTACCCTTGCACATCAACCAAAAGGAAATGATAGCAGTGCAAAACTCTCTGACATCCCATCCTTCAAACCAGGGGTTCTTCTCATAAAAACAGACAACACCTCAGTCATGTGGTACATCAACAAACAGGGAGGGACTCGATCTTACCCCCTGTGCAGACTAGCCATGAACCTGTAGCTAGCAGCCTCATCCATGGGACTACATCTTATAGCCCAATACCTACCGGGCATCAACAGCACCCTAGCAGACCACTTAAGCAGAAACCTGCTGGACCCACACAAATGACAAATTCACAGAGACATTTTTTTGTAAAAGTACCCACACATGGGGGACCACCCAGGTGGACCTCTTTGCCTCTCATTTAAATCACCAAGTACAGAAATTCTGCACCAGGGTGTACCATCACCAGGCCTGGAAGGTTGATGCCCTGACCATTCCTTGGAATACCCTCTTTGTGTATGCATTTCCATCTCTTCCTCTCATTCCAAATGTATTAATCAAGGTAATGGAGGAAAAACCAAAAGCAGTACTTATTGACCGAGATTGGCCCAGACAGCATTGGTACCCACTGCTGCGCCAGCCTATCTCTCCAGCCCCCCCTGGCAGCTACCTCTGATACCTCACCTGCTATCCCGGGGGGGGGGGGCAATGCTGCACCCAGACCTTCAGGGACTCAAGCTCTCAGCATGGCTTATTCTACCAAAACCAACAAGGAATCTATGCTAAGCAAGCAAGTCCTTGACATCATCACAGAAGCCAGAAGGACCAGCACCAGAAATTCTTATTCTGGAAAATGGAAAAGATTCTGCTCCTGGAGCCAATCCAAGGACGCATACATTCATCTCTCCTCCATTCCTCTTATTCTAGATTATCTAGCTGAGCTTCTAATAAGGGTCTCTCCTTCTCCTCCATATAGATCCATGCCTCTGCTATCTCGGCACACTTTGATACAGAACAGTCATTGTTCTCCCACCCTCTTCTCAAATAGTTCCTTAGAGGAGCCTCTAATATCAGGCCTCCCAGAAGACAGCCCACCCCAGCTTGGGATCTGAACTATGTTTTAGAAAAATAATAAACAACCAAAATCCAAGTGGAATAAACTTAACAAGATAAAAAGCACAGGATTATTCTAGCACCTTGGTGTAGAAACACCTTCATGGAATACAAATCCTGTCACAAATACTGCTTAAATGCACATTTTAATAATAATTAAGCAGTAAAACAAAATAATTAAATAAATTCAATTATTTCTTAAAGCAAACATCTCCAGTTAATTTCACCATTAAGTCCTTTAGGGACCATGGTATTAAATTTCAAAATGTTAATACTTTATTTGTATAAAAGTTTATCTTTTAAAATATTATCGTCTCCACAAAAAGAAACAATTTGTTCCAAAACACATCCTTTCAACAATGAATAGTCACTATTATGTGATTCTATAAAGTGAGCAGCAATATTTTTTTCTTTCCTCCCATTTTTAATGTCTCTAATATGTTCCATAAAACGTGAGCGGAACTTTCTCTTTGTTTCCCCCACACCAAGGCGTTAGAATAAACCTGTGCTTTTTTTATCTTGTGAAGTTTATTCCACTTGGATTTTGGTTGTTTTATTATTTTAAAATTATTGGTGGTTGTGATGTATATGTTTTAGAAAAACTTGCAGTGCCCACCCCTTCCAGCCTGCAGCATCCTCAGAATTAAAGTACCTTTCTTAGAAGACCGCCTTTCTCCTGGCAATCACTTCAGCCAGGAGAGTGTCAGAGCTTCCAGCTTTAATCGCCATTGAGCCATTTATCATATTCCATGCAGACAGGGTCTCCCTGAGAACCAATCCCTCTTTCATGCCAAAGGTGGTTTCAGATGTTACCCTCAACCAGTCCATCCACCTGCCCACCTTCTTCCCTAACCCTCAGAACAAGGGGGAAAGGATACTGCATTCTTTACATGTGCACAGGCAACTCAGATTTTATCTGGATCGTACAAAGACATTCAGGAAAACTGACCAGCTCTTGGTCAGCTTTAAAACAGGGGCATAGGGGAAAACTATATCCAAACAGACCATTTCCAAATGGATAGCACTCTGCATCTAATTTTGCTACTCCTTGCATGGAAAACCACCCCATAGGACCATCAGTACCCATTCCACTAGGGCAACCTCTACCTCCACAGTATTCTTCAGAGGAGTACCCGGGTACCCACCAAGGACATCCTGGAAGCTGCCACATAGACTTCAGTCCACACCTTCACCAAGCATTACCATCTGAATCTATTCTCAAAACCTAGGGCTGGGTTTGCCTCTGCAATTCTGCAGGGCGTGCTCTCCCTAACTTAAGTTTCTGTCAACCTTCCACCCTTCTCGTCAGCTTCGGGAATCTTCCCAATGCTTATTGCTGCAGCAGTGAAACACGAAGAACATAGTACAGTTGTTCACACTCACCATAAATGTAGATGTTCGAGTGTGGTCACGGCTGCAGTCATGCTTTCCCTCCCTCCTTCCCCCTGATATCTGCTGTCCTTAGAGAGAGACATATTTCTATGGGGATCTCTTACCCCAGGACTAATAATAATTATTAAAATGGAACTTCTTTGGCTGGTTAAGGCAAGAAAAACTGAGGTAATGGCATTGCCTGGTCTCCTTTATAGCTTGGACAACCTGACATCACCCAGCAAGCGACAGCAGCTGACGCACAAAACCTTGTCTTTGGTATTCGGACCGACTGAGGGCTACCACAGCATGGATAACCCAATGGTGAAGACCGCAGCAGTGAGAACACTCGAACATCTACATTTATGGTAAGTGTACACAACTGTACTTTCTACATTATCTGTTTGAACTGTCTGACACTGGACTGGTTTATGCCTCTTCAAAGGCCCACCTTTTAACCATCTTAGCCTATAGCCTGAGTCTACTGAACGTGTTGCACAGATTTAGGCTAACATCCTTATGCTAGGTGGACACAAGTAATGCCGAGGGGAGAATGTCTGCAAAGGTAAGAAGATATCCAGATTGCTACAAAAAGGTACTGCTAATTGTGAATGACCTCACAAAGCTACATTGTAGGTAAACAGCTGTACCCACCCTGTCAGCATCCCAGGCTAGTTTGCTCTGTGGAATCTGGGTGCATGTGCATTAAGTATACGGTGATGCTACAACAGAAACTAATATAAGGGATATAAATATAGCCATTCAGAAGTATTGCAGGTAGTGCTGTGTGCTTTTATTTTGAGGTTTGACATAACTAGCTCATCAAATCTCAGTTTTATTCTGGTAGATAAACAGTTAAAAACTTGTTTTCTAATTTGGGATATTACTTCCAAAGTTTTGTTTTGCTGTGGTTTTATGTGGTGTGGCACAGTATACGATGTGATGTGGGACAATGTGTTTAGAACTTGAAATGTGCAGCTCTGATTACACGGCTTTTTTTTTATTATGAACTGCTGTAGACAGAGTGCTGAGTGGGCCCTTTTATTTGGAAGCAAAAAATGAAGCAGTAATTTCTGTAGACTGATTACTTGGTCGAAAGTATCAATAGCAACTCTTTCTACCAGGGCACAAAAATGTAACATGCCTGAACTTTATGTGCTTTAGTTTTAGCTCGTAGTGTTAAATGCTCCAGTTTTGGATCAGTTCACTCTGCCATTTAGCAGAAGGATAAATAGATAAATAACACCAGCGGTAGTGCTGTGTGGGAATACTTCCAGGAAAGCAGTAGTACCTGTGCTGCCAGGTGGGACAGTGTTTAATCCTTCCTTGAACGGCAGTTACTTTACACTAATTTACCTTGTTTTGTGTGTATCCTGACTGGCTACAGCTACTAGAGTAGTGTTGGCTGTGTACATTTGATTGTCTGCATCATACCACTCAACTGCCCAGATTTTTGCCTCATATTTGTGTTTTGCTCCTCAAAAAATGTTTTTTTCTAGCAAATCACCAGCAAATCATTGAGGACTGAGGTCAGAAAATAATGGCAGACATTTGAGTTTCAGACTTCATACCCTTCAGCACATTTATGATAATGTAAAACCTGTTATTCTACCAGCTTTCTAAGTTTCTAAGAGTGATATTTTAAGTGCCCCTGTTGTAGGCCTTTGCCCCCCATTATTTGTGGCTTTGTCCAGATTTCTTCCTCTAAGAGGTTGAGAGGTATGTTCTGCATTTGTAATTGTAGTTGTTGATCTTTATTGTTGAACTTGTATAGCTATCTTATTTTTTGTAAGATGATGACAGGATTATACTTGGCATCTGTTAAAAAAGTGAAACAAATGAAAACATTGTTGGTGTTTCTACCCACTTAAGTTGTGTAACTGCCCCAAGGCTGTAATTGGCAGCATTTCACGTGTTGTCTACATTTTTCTGAGTCGAACCCTCAGTAATGTTGACTTGTGTGCGTGTTTCTTCATGCTGTTATCACTGTATAATCTACAAGTCTTCGTATAAAAATGTGATGCAATATTGGGTCGGATTTATTAATAGAACTGCAGCAAATGTTAAGCTGAGAAAGTAAGTAGACATTGAGCAAACTGGTCTCTATCTGTAGCCAAATGTTTGCTTATTAATGTTTTTTTTAAGAAGCCTAGTTTATGGATTGTCTGCATGTAACAGTTGTATTGCAGAAGCTAAAAATGTGCATCATTAGAATTTATCCATTAAGAATTTATGTCATTTATGGAAACAACACATTTCATGCCAAAAGCAGGTGCTAAAATAGCAAAAATTGTTCTGTATGTCAGTGGGAATATTTTTTTTAGAACAGAAGTACTAACAAAACGAATATATTTTTGTTCATGGTCCCTTCTCTTGAGAAAGTATATTCTGTCTCCGTCTAGCTATCTTTTTCTCTCTCTGTATTTCTCTCTCTATATATTACATTTATTAGTGGTAGGTGTGGAAAATGGAATGTTTACAGAAAAGTGAAAAAAGAAATATGCAGTTTGGTGCACTAGTTTTTGAATGAAACCCATATTTGTACAAAGCCCTAGGGTAATACTTGTGTGATATTTCTGTGTTCAATTATAAGAGGTCAGAATTTAATAAAAACTTATTAGAGTTTCTAACATGTATGTTTTAAACAGCAGTGTCTTTATATGAGATATAAAAACAAGTCAAGGTTCACACATTGACTATTGTATTTCATCCCTTCCCTTCATGTTTTCTTTTTGGAAAAAAGTCTTAAAAATCATATCGTTTGCCTTTGTAAAGTATGAATAGTTTTAAGTTTATATGTTATCTTTTTTTTTTAATCCTGCTGCCGTGTAATTCAGAGCTCTTTTTGTTTGTGTCTTTAGTATTCAAAGACTGTATTTCACCTGGTACTTTTGGACTTGCAGGCAATCTGAGCTTGCAGACAGTATCCAGTAGTCACTGTTCTAGGTCAGCAGGGAAGCGAAATCTAGCAATTTTCTCACTGTTTGCTGTCCCGCTTGTTGCTGATTACAGAACACTGACAGCATGCCACTCAGTAGTGGTCAGTATAAAGTCAGGATCATTACAGCAGACAAAGAAATTGGCAAATCCAAACACCAGAAAGAATTGAATCAAAAATGCAGCTTTCAGCAAGCATTAAATGCAAGAAGTACTTGTTACTGGTGGTGATTTGTTGTTTATTTTAACTCTGTGGATGATGGAGTTTGAAGAAGAATGAGTTTGTATTAAAGTAGTACTTCCATTTTCCATACATAAATCTGCAGATGTGTATGTAACAGAATAACAAGGATCGTATGTGTGTATGTATGTTTTTGTGTGTGTGTGTGTCTGTTTTATATATATATATATCTATATATATATATATATATATATATATATCTATATATATATATATCTATATATATATATATATATATATATATATATATATATATATATATATATATACACATATACATACATATATACATACATACACACACACACACGTACATGTAAATGTATATATATATATATATATATATATATATATATATATATATATATAGTACATATGCATATCTGTGGTGTTGTAGATTAAAACATCAAAGCACAAAAGCATCAAAGCAAAACTGTTGATGCCTACACTTCAAAAACAAAACAAAAAAAAATAAAGCCTGATGTTTGAAAATGGGAAACGGTTTCCGTTTCTGATTACTAAACCCTAACAGTAACTTCGGGTCATATTTGTCTGTTAGGGAAAGGGTTTTTGTAAGTTAATATATAGGGTTAGAGACAGGGATAAGGGTTAGGGTTAGTACGTATGAGAAAGGTGGATGGGGAGGGGTTGCCAGTAATTCCACTGCCATAGTCCCATAGAGGAGAGGGGGTACAATCGGTTCGGGGAGGGGACTGCTGCAAGAATCAGTTTGGGGGGGGCATCTGGACACCAGTCCACTTCAGGGATAACTGTCATTGTAAGTGTGCGGGGATAATAAACTTGCATCAAGAAGAGCATTGTTGTCTTCACAGGGATATGGGTCATCCATTCTTTCACCCTAGGGAGGGTGGGAGGCCTAAGTAAATGCACCATCTTTTCCAAGATGCTAGCTGGGCACAAACTAGTGCTGAGGCTGCCTATATGACAGCCTCCCATGGCAATCTGTTGTCCATACTGAAGAATACCAAAGGTGGGGGAATGATCAAAAATGGCTGACAAGTGGAAGCCTGATGGCCAGCAGGTACAGTGGTGAGAAAAGCACATATCAAAAAGAAAAAAAAAAACAATGTGAAATCTCACCATAACAAAGGTAATATGCTAATGTGTGAGGGAGAAGATCTAAATTGTTAAGCATCTAGACAGCATTTAAATGAAGAGAAGTTTTCTGAAGCATTTGCAGTTGGATTTGTGTTTAAGAGAGCAGCTCATAGATTTGTTTACACTTTAAATGCCTATTTTTTTCTCAGATGGCAGGAGAATAACTGTTGCCAAATGAGGGGCCAGTACTGAGAAAGCATAATCGTGAGACCAGACTTGTTGTGTTGCTTTAGTAAGAGTCACTGTGCCTTCTTAAGTCCATAGGTACGAAGCTATTAATCCATGAGGGTCTTTAATAAGCTAACCATGGATGTTCTTCGTGTTTCACTGTTGCAGTCATCACATTTGGTTTATCTGCCTGCATGCAGCCCTCAGCCGGCCTGAATACCAGAGTCTTGGATTCCTGTGTCAGATGCTGTCTCTTCTTCCATGACGTCAGGTCGTCAGGTGTATAAAAACATGCTGCCGACGCCATTACATCAGTCTTTCTTGCCGTGCGGTGCCCAAAGCAGAAGCAGTTCGCAAGTGCCAGTCGGCAGACTCCTGAAATTTTCGTTTTCGAGTTTGAGAACCAAAGTCTTCAAAAAAAGATAAGTACCCTATTGGGGATCTTTTTTTTTGTTGCTCCAACCGAAGTCAGTAAAAGTTAACAAGCGTCTTACCTGTGGAAAGCAAATGCCTCATAAAGATTTTCATTCGTACTGCATTCCCTGCTTAGGCCCAGACCACGACGTCCCTCGCTGTCGGTTTTGTGCCTTGTTCAACCCCCAAACTATTCGCCGTTGAGCTATCTTTGCAGCAAATTATTTTGGTACTCTGTATCAGTGCTCCATAATGGCTTCATTAAGCCACACGACTACTGATCTTCCGAAAAAACATAAAGGATAAAGACAGAGACAGACTGCATAGGTCCAAAACTGCTGACGACGCTTCCGTTAAGTTAGTCGCTAGTCCGCCGGTACTCAGGCGCTTTTGCAGCCCCTGATACCCGCTACTTCAGATTCGCAGGCCTCAACTGATACCCATTCTGAGTCCGGTATGCCGCAAGATCCCCCTTTGACTATGGAACCTGCGGATGTCTCTACCTTGGATGGGTCCGGAGCCGCTGTGCAGGCACCAGCTTCTGAGGGTGTATTCAGGCCTACAGACTTGCATTTTAAACTGATGCCAACTTCTTCATCCTTTTTGTAAAACTTGCACCATGCCTAGAAAGCTGACGTCCAAACGGCATGCTCAGGCCCATATACCTAAAAAAAAATGCTTTGAATGGCTGAAGACTGTATTACCTTAATTACGGGAAGCCAACCTTAATTAGGGGAAGCCAGCCTTCCCCCTCTAAGAGACCTAGAACTGATTTTCCTTCTGATTCTTCTGATCAAGAGTCTGATAATTTCTATTCCTTCTGATTACCAGAATTTGCCCTTATCTGCCTATGAGGATTCTGATGCAGAGAATTCCATTCCTCTGCTTCCCCTCCAGAAGATTTTTCTTTTGGTGAAACATTGCACACTCTTAGAGGGCATTTCCGCTGGGAAAGCCAGAATTACTCTGACTCCAAAAAGAGGCTTAGGGAATTCTTAATCATAGGTTCATAGGTTCATAGCTACTAGGCTATTGGCCCAAGGGCCTACGTAAGCCTAGCCAACAAGGTTCCCTGACTTACGCCATCCAAGAAAGTTATTTTCATGTGCCACTGTCGAGCAGAGACACAGAAGTGATCCCCGGGGTGTATTTCCTATTTCCCATCCACTCATCAAGGTTTTTCTTGAAGAGTACTAATGAAGAACTTTGCTTGACATAGATGGGTAGCCTGTTGCAGAGTATGGGAAACCTCTGGGACAGGAATCTATCCCTCCAGCATGTCCTGTTTATTGTGGTGACAAGGTGTAGGTCCCTAGAGCATATAGCTCGGAGGGATTGGGATTTATTTAGGTGTAGCATGTCCAACAGCTCTGGGTCTGCCATAGCTTTATATGTTAGGTAGCGATCACCTCGGAGTAGGCGATATGCTACGAAGTAAAGCTAGAGTTTTTTGAGACGGTCAGTGTAGGGCATTTGTTTGAGGCCAGTAATCCTCTTTGTGAGGTACTTATGTGGCCTTTCCAGCTGCTGCAGATGTCTTGTGAGGTACATTCCAAAAGGGGTGTTGTACTCTATAGTGGGTCTAATGAGTGTCGAGTAGAGGCGAACAAAGACCTCTTTTTTCCTAGATGAAAACCCTTTAATGATGAGGTGTGCCACGTAGAAGGACTTCCTGACTACTGTGGCGATGTGACTATCAAAGGAGAGACTACTGTCCACCTGGGTCCCAAGGTCTCTTGTCACACATTCAGTGTTAATAGATTGCTGCCTATGTGGTAGTTCATGGGTACAGAGTTTTTACCAAAGGGGATGACACTGCACTTTTTGGCACTGAGCTTGAGGCCATGGCTCTGACACCAGGCATCTGTCTCAGCGAGGCCCTTCTGTAGGATGTCCACATTTTTGGGGACTTGACTATGGCTCCTAGTTTGCAGTCATCTGCGAACTTCATTAGCCAGAGGCCTTCTGTGTTAGCCTCTACTTCAGAGAAGTAGATACCAAATAGGAGAGTTCCCAGGACTGAACCCTGTGGTACTCCACTTGTCACTGGTTTGAGGTCAAATTTGGAGTCTGCAACTTTTACAGTGTGGGTTCTGTCAGTGAGCCAGTTGGCAACCCATCTTGTGATGTAGGGATTTATACCTAGTTTAGTGAGTTTAACTATAATTCCAGAATGGGGGATGGTGTCGAAAGCCTTGGCAAGGTCAAGATAGGCGGTGTGAGCCACCTTACCCTCATCTACAGCTTTGGTGACTGCCTCAAAGAAGTCGATCAGGTTCAGGAGGCATGATCTGCCTTTCACAAACCTGGACTTGGTGGGATCCAGAGTTTGGAGGTTACCAATGTCTTTGTTTATGAGTTCCATGATGATATGTTCCATGGCCTTGCAGACCAGACTGGTCAGGCTAATAGGGCGATAGTTCCTGGTAGAGTGGTGGCTCCCCCTTTTTTGGAGTGAAATAACTGTTGCTGTGCACCATTCAGTGGGCGCAAAGCCTGATACGAGGCTGTTATTGAACATGATGCTTAGGTGGGGAGCCAGTTTGTTTTGAGGTTCGTGTAAAACGCAGCCTGGGATGTTGTCTGGTCCCATGGATGCTGTGTTTTCGGCTTTAGAGAGTGCAGCTTGTACCTGCGTAATTGTGATTACAGGGATTCTGCATTCTTCCTGTATATATGGGCCCTTTAAGGGGTGGGGGGGGGGTAACGTTAGCACTGAACCTATCTTCCAGGATGTTGGCAATATCAGTTGGTTCAGTAATTTTCGTGCCGTTGTGCTGTAACTCAGAGCAGATCTGGGTGTTGCCATTGAGATTCTTGACATAGCTATAAAATGCTTTGTGGTTGTCCTTAGAATTAGTGACGATTTTGTTTTCATAGCTAGCTTTGGAGGATCTTATAAGGGATCTCAACTTCTTACTGAGACTGACCAGGGAGCTCCTCCACTCACGGGATTTTACTCTCTTTTGCAACAGTTTCTTCCTTCTGTTGTACATTTTGTTTATGGCAGGGGACCACCAGATTGGCTTCCTTTTTTTGGAGGATAGCTTCTTGGTTCTGTTTGGGATAGCAGGATTCATGCACTCGTGTAAGTGCTTATAGAGTGCATTTGTGTAGGATTCAGCAGTTGTAACTGTATTGTCCATCTGCATGGGTGTCATGAAGTTCACCACTTCTGTCTTAAGAAGCATGATGTTGGCTTTGGAGAAGTTTTTTACCATGGTTTCCATAATGGGGGGTGGGGGCGGGATGTGGATATCAAGCGTGATTAGCTTATGGTCAGATCGGACCAACAAGGAGTTGACTTCAGGTGTGGAACACCGTTCGCTCATGTTGGTAATGACTAGGTCTAGGATATTGTTGCCCCTGGTGGGGGTGTGGATAAGTTGATCCAAGGCATTGGAGTTTATGAATTCCAGAAAACGTTGAGCTAAGGAGTTGGTGCACGAGTAGTTTTCCCAGATAATGGTGGGGTAGTTGATGTTGCCCATTATTAGGATGATTGGTTGAACCATAATATTTTTCAGTACATCAGGAAAAGAGGAGTGGGAATCCTGGGGCATGGTGGAGATCTGTAGCAAGCTACAATTTGGATTGCAGTTTTGCCCAGAGTTAGTTGCACTTGGATAACCTTGGATGCATTATGCTGAGCAGCTAGCCTGGAGGTGTGGATATCCTTAACGAATATGGACACACCTCCACCTTTGGTGTTTCGGTCCAGGTTACATGGCTGAAAAGTGTGGTATGAGTTATAGCCTGGTAGTGCAGGAGTGCTGTCTGGACCCTTGAACCAGGTCTCAGTCACTGCACAGATATCGATGTTCTCCATTTTAAGGAGTGCCTCGAGTGAGTGCCTTTTGAGATTTAGACTTCTAGCATTGACTAGCATTATCCTCAGTTTTTGCTTGCCTGTTCCTGTTACTGTGGTGAATTTAAAAAAGTGAACCGAAGACTGAAAAACCAAACTGCCTGGATATCAGAGTACCCTGATGCAATTGCTGTCCATAAACAATAGTGTCGCCAGATTAAGAAACACCAAAGGTAGAAATCACAACCAAATTTAATGAAGCGCTTTTCGTTTGCCTCCTAGGCAAACTTCCTCAGAAAACCCTTCACTATTGTTTATGGACAGCAATTGCATCAGGGTACTCCGATATCCAGGCAGTTTGGTTTTTCAGTCTTCGGTTCACTTTTTTGGATTTACTGTGGTGAATTTGTCATTTGAACCTTGCCTAAAAAAGGCATTATAGGAGCGGCAAGAGCCTTAGCCAGTATCTGGAATCCCAGGAGCGACAGATGCAGCTGTAATCCTTCCTCAACACAGGCACTTAGCTATCCCTCCTGTTCTGGACATTGTAGATGATGCTTTCTTGAAATCTAGCCTTTCCCCAGACACTTTACCTCCAGCTCCCAGAAAACCTGACAGGTATTACAGAGTACCTGACTCTCCCAAGTTTCTCTTCAAGAATCCTAGTGCGGATCCAGAGACCATTTCCCAAGGACCAAAAGGCATTAAGGCTACTTCTGCCAAAAATCCTACCCCTTCTGATAGAGATTCTAGTGCCTTGGACAGATGGGGTAAGAAGGTATACACTTCTGCTACTTTGGCCATTAGGGTTTTAAATTGCCAGTTTCATATGTTAAAGTACCGGCAGTATATTATGTGACTACTTAAACAGAAAATGATGTTGATTCTTGACTGTGCTCAACACAAAGAATTACAGGATATAATGCATTCTGCAGAACAAGTTGGTAAACATACTTTGCAATGTGGTTTTGACTCTCTAAAAGCATCTTGCAGGGCTGCTGTCACTGGGCCTGTATTTAAAAGGCATGCTTGGCTTAAGGAGCAAAACTTGCCAGGTCATATTAAAGTTAAATTACTGGATGCTCCCTTAAACCAAGACCGCCTGTTTGGCAACAAAGCAGAAGAAGTCCTAAAAAGGATGGAGGAAAAAGCTAAATCTATGCAAACTGTTAAAGATTTCGTACAAGTACAGCCTCCCAGATATAGTAGGCATTGGCCTTCAAAGAATTGGTCCTTTCCAGTCTCTTCAAGGCCTTCTCAGTCCAAACGCAGGAACAACAGGGGGGCTCCCACTTCCAAAGCAGAGAATAGTAAGCGACCCCCTATGGAAAAATGGCACAATGACTTAACCTTAACCCTTCCAAGCCCTGCTCAACTGCCTGCTACCTTAGGAGGAAAGCTCGCCCTCCATGCAAAAAACTGGGAACACATTACCCAGGACAAATGGGTTTTGAATATAGTTTCCCAAGGATACAGATTCTACTTCCACACCCTACCAGCCCCAAATGGTTGGCCAGACCTACCCCCAAATCAGTGGGTGGAGGCCCAACAGCAGGTTCTCTCTCTTCTAAGTATCAGGGCTATTTAACCTGTCCCAGCAGAACAAAGGGGGACAAGGTTTTTATTCAAGACTTTTCCTGGTACCCAGAAAAGACAGCTCCTGGCATCCTATCCTGGCCCTCTCTATTCTAAGTACCTTTCTGGTAATCCCAAAATTCAAAATGCTTACACTTCAACAGCTTCTTCCTATGCTAGGCAAAGATGCCTGGTTGGCAACCTTAGACTTTAAGGGAAGCTTACCTGCACAGTCCAATAAGGGAATCTTGCAGGAAATACCTACGCTTCAGGGCAGGCTCCGTGCACTATCAGTTCTCTGCACTTCCCTTTGGCTTATCTACTGCGCACAGGGTATTCACAAAGTGTCTAGCTCCAGCCATTGCATTTTGCAGGAGGAGAAATATTCAAATATACCCATACTTGGATGATTGTCTGGACATGCTATTACAACATCTGGCATTCGTAAAGAAGCTTCTAACCTCATTGGGGTACACCATAAACAAAAATAAATCTCACCTAGTACCCTGCCAACAGATTGTATTCCTAGGAGCAAGCTTGAACACAAATTCCCAGATGGCTTTCCTCACTCCGGAGAAACAAGTTTATTTGACAACCTAATTCAAACTATTGGCCACAAAGCCCCAGCTATCTGCAAGGAAAATTCTGCAAGCCTTGGGGTTAATGGCCTCTTGCATTCTACTAATTCCATATGCAAGACTGCATATGAGGAAACTTCAATGCTATCTATAAAGCCTATGGTTTCAACATTCTCAGGACCTGGAATCAATGATTCCTATCATTCCTTGTGTAAAGACAGCGTTTCTTTGGTGGGCAGAGGCCTGCAACCACAACAAGGGGCTCCCTTTCACTCTACCCCCTGCCACCCAAACCCTAACAACAGACGTATCAGACTATACATGGGGGGCTCACTTGGCAGGGCAGTGCGTTCAGGGTAAATGGAACCCGAGACAGATGCACCTGCATATGAACCAAAAAGAAATGTTAGTTGTACAGAATTCCCAGACAGCCTTTAAAGACTGCATTCTTCCAAGACATCTATTGGTAAAGACAGACAACACCACTGTTATGTGGTACATAAACAAGCAGGGGGGAACCCACTTGTACCCTCTCTGCAGACTAGCCATGGCTCTGTGGAACACAGCCTTGAGCTACCAAGTGCACCTACAAGCTCAGTTCCTGCCAGGCAAGCTAAATTCACTGGCAGACGACCTAAGCAGAAATCTCATGGACCTACACGAATGGAAATTGGAACCAAAAATATTCAACCTCTTGAGGAACAAATGGGGGACTCCAGAGGTAGACCTGTTTGCCTACCCGCAGAACTACCAGTTGGACAATTTCTGCACACGGACTCCCCACAGTCAAGCTTGGAAAGTGGATGCGCTGTCCTTTACCTGGGAAAGCTTCTCGGTTTATGCCTTTCCCCCTCTGCCTCTCCTCTTGAAGGTTCTGCTAAAGATCAAACAGGACAGGCCAAGGACAATACTGATTGCACCAGACTGGCCACACCAGCACTGGTGCCCCCTCTTGTGCAGTATGACACTGCTGGAACCATGGCAGCTGCCTCACACCCCTTCCCTGCTGTCCCAGCAGACGGGCCAGATTCTGCACCCTCAGCTTCACACCCTGAACCTTGCAGCCTGGCTAATTCTTTGAGCTCTCCAATAGCTTCCCTCAGTAAGCAGGTGCTAGATTTCATTCTGGAGGCAAGGAGGCCTAGTACTAGAAAAATCCTATGCTGAAAAGTGGAAAAGATACTGTCCCTGGAGCCAGACTCAGGGGATGGGCACAACGGTGCCCAGCTTACCTCATATTCTTCAGTACTTAACAGAAAGGCTCCACAAGGGCCTATCCTTCTCGTCAATTAAAATTCATGCCTCTGCCATTTCAGCACATTATAATACTGAGCCACCCCTCTTATCTCACCTCCTGCTGAAACAATTCCTTAGAGGGGCCAAAAATTTAAGACCCCCCAGGAGAGCCACCACTCCAGCGTTGGACCTTAACTTTGTATTTGAGAAGCTCACTCTCCCCACCTTTGAGATATCTGCAACAGCAGAGTTGAAATTCCTTTCTTGGAAAACCGCCTTCCTTCTAGCCATCACTTCAGCAAGAAGAGTGTCTTTAATTACAGGCTCTCATGGCAGTGGAACCCTTCATTATCTTCCATGCAGACAGGGTTTCCCTCAGGACCAGTCCTTCCTTTATGCCCAAGGTGGGGTCTAGTGTGGCCCTAAATCAGTCCATTCATTGGCCAACTTTTTTCCTTAATCCACAAAACAAAGGGGAACGAATATTGCACTCTCTGGACGTGCACAGACAACTTAGATTTTATTTGGACAGGACTAAGCCTCTCAGAAAATCTGAACAGCTGCTAGTTGGTTTTGTTGCAGGGGCTGAGGGGAAGGCCATTTCAATGCAAACCATTTCCAAATAGATAGCCCATAGCATTCATTTCTGCTACAAGCACCATGGAAAACCTACCCCACAGGGGATAAGATCACATTCCAACAGGGCTGCATCTACCTCTGCAGCCTTTCTCAGATGAGTCCCTACCAGAGACATCCTAGAAGCTGCTACCTCGAGCTCTGTACATACCTTCACCAAGCATTACTACAGGCCTATTTTCTGTAAATCCAGGGCTGGATTTGCCACTGCAGTCTTGCAGGGCTTAATAGCTGGCCCTAATGCTCTCCAACTTCCTCCTCCCTTCCTTAGCTTTGGGAATCAACCCAAATGTGAGGACTGCAACAGTGAAACACGAAGAACCTAGTACAATTCTGTACACTTACCATAAATGTAGATGTTCGAATGTATTCACTGTTGCAGTCCTGGTTACCCTCCCTCCAGCCCCCTGACTTCTCTTGGCTCTGCCTTTCCTTCTTGTTTGGTATATTTAAGTTTTCTGATGTATTTGCTTTTTGATGGAGGTGTACCATAACATATAATTGCTTCCCATTGTGGGGGCACCTGACATCTGGGGCAAGAAAAACTGATGTAATGGCATCGGCTGCATGTTTTTATACCCCTGACGACCTGACATCATGGAAGAAGAGTCAGCATCTGACACAGGAATCCGAAGACTCTGGTATTCAGGCCAGCTGAAGGCTACCTGCAGGAGGATAACCCAAATGTGATGACTGCAACAGTGAATACACTCGAACAGCTACATTTATGGTAATTGTACACAACTGTACTTTTCCCAGCATAGCTACATCTTGCAGCATAGGGGTACACTGAGCAGCAGACGGCATGCAGGTAGGGGCATTACCGCTGTAGCTGTAGCTTGAACATGAGGACACACACATGTTATTCATTCCTTTGGGCAGCAGTCAATAATTGTGTGGTCATGTTATTCTGCTTAAATAAGTTCCATCTCAGCACTTGTGACTGTACTGTGCACAGTCTGCTGTATAAGATGTCCGTAGGAAATGGTCATTAGATTAATTTTGCAGTTCAGTTGTAGTGTTTTATGGCATCCTTTAGATGTGATTTACAATTTGCCACACTACTATTTTGGAGTGCACTTTCTGTGTTATGGGATGGGATGGGTTTTCAGTGCTGAAGTACTTTGCTCTTTTTCCACAGTTTTAAGTAAGGGGGTGTAGGGCGAAGCGTACCCTTACAGAGGTTGCAGAAAACATTGTGTTTAGGTGCTTGTTTCAATAAAACTACATTTTAATATTGCAAAATACAGGTTTGATCATTCTTTTTCATTGTGTGGCAGTCAATGCGGGTAATATTGATGTGTTAACATGTGCCCTCCTTAACATGTGGCACTTGTTCCTAAGAACTTAAAACTTAGACTGATAGATCATATTGGATAAGACCTATAGGTTATGCATAATAAAATTTTGCTGTCCCTGTCATCATGATGTCTGGTCAAGTTAAACAAGTCACTCTACAGGAAATCTGCTGGCTTTCCCCTTTTTTTCTGGAACAGTTCTGAGGTGCAGTCCAGGGGCCTTGGATTGGCTGCTTGCATGGATAAGTAAACTAACATACTAGGGCTGAAATACCCAGATTCTTCAGCCACCTTCTACATTGAACAGGACAGTCCCTCTGAACTGTTTGCTGTCTATACCTTGATTTCCTGTGATTAGCTACATGAGCAGAAGCAGGACAGTTTCAACTGTGAGTGCCGTATGTTTTTCCCAGTGATCTGAGGTACTTATGAAAGTAGAGACAGTAACTTTTAATTAGTTGCAAAATGCTTTACACTACTTCCTTGAAGTTAACAGTACTTGTGGAAACAGAGTTTTTAATCAGTTGCTTTTCCATGATCATCAATGCTTGTAAAAATGCATTGTTTAATCAACAGCAAAATAATGTATGTGGATTCCTGCAGTCAATTAGTGACACTTTTGAAGGCAATTTATTTGGGAAAAAAAAACAACTTGCTGTGTGATGCCATCCCTATGATCAGCAGTGTTTATTAAAGTAGTGTATTTTTTCTGCTAACAAAAATAATTTTGTGCTGTATGAGTTTAGGGCTAGTTTTAATTTTTTCTTGTTTGTGACTCTGGTAGAATCACATGATGTTTGACTACTAGTGGCCATTTTTGCCCATTTGTTAATTTGGATGTAGTCATCTTTGGTAGTGTCATTTGGGTAATGCATCAATTTGCCCCAGACAGCAGATCTCAGTTTTCACAATTGTCTTTGCTTAAAGACATTCAAGGTTAACTTGTAGTGTTTGTAGTACTCCAAGAGTGGTGAGTATTAGAATATGAGGTACTGTAATTGTTATAAACAACTTCCTTCTGTTGCATCTGTAATTGGGCATACAGCAGTTTAGAGAGCTTTTGTTCTAGTAGAATAATAATACGTCATTGTCCATGCTGGTGTGAATGACCTGAGACGTACCTCCCTGGACTACATGAAAAGAAACATAGAGGAGCTCTCTGATCATGTAGCCCAGGCCGGTATGACCCTGACCTTAAGCAGTATCTTACCCTCACCAAGAATGATGCCACAGTACAAAGACAAAATGATAAATTTTAACAATTGGCTTAATTACTGGTGTCATTCTAAGGGGATCCAATGTCTGTCTGCTTGGGATGACATGCTCGACAAGCCACGCTGCTTCGCAAGGGACGGCTTGCACCTGTCACCCCTGGGCTTTCGGATATTGGCAAAGGCTCTTGCCACCCCCATAGTGCCTTTTTTAGGCAAGGCTTAAAAGACAAACCCACCTCCCTAAAAAACACAAGTAGAAAGAAACTAAGGGTAATGCTGCTCAACACCAGAAGTCTAAATCTCAAGATGCACGCTCTCGAAGCCCTCCTCAGTATGGAGAACATTGATGTCTGTGCAGTGACAGAAACCTGGTTCAAGGCTCCCGAGAACACCCCAGCACTACCAGGTTATACCTCATATCATGCTTTTCTGCCCCAAAACTTGGACCGAACCACAAAAGGAGGGGGTAGTATCCATATTCATCAAGGATATCCACACCTCCAGGTTAGTGGCAATGCACGAAGCATCGGAGACCATCCATGTGCAACTAACAGTGGGCAAAACTGCCCTCCAGTTTGTAGCATGCTACAGACCACCCTCCCAAACTCAGGAACCCCACTCGGCCTTCCTAAAGACACTGGAGAATATGAAGGTCTCTCCAAACACCATCATATTGGGGGACTTCAACTACCCAAACATAGACTGGGAGCATTACTCAAGCCCCAACACCCTAGCCCAAAGCTTCCTAGAATTCATAAACTCAAATGCTATGGAACAACTAGTCACCAATCCCACAAGAGGGGAAAACATATTAGACCTGATCATCACAAACATGGGGACACAATGTTCCATACCTGAAGTATACCCTTCATTGATAAGATCGGACCATAAATTAATCTCCCCGGAAATCCACATCCCGCCCCCACCCCCAGCACAGAAGACCACAGTGAAGAACTTCTCAAAAGCTGACTTCACACTTCTCAAGACCGAAGTGGAATCCTTCAAGGCTCCCGGGCCAGTGGAAACCACAGCCCACTCTGCTGAATCCTGTATAAACGCATTCTATGGACACCTACAGGAATGCATGGATCATACAATCCCAAATAAAACCACAACCCATTCTCCCAAAGGCAGGCGTCCTGTCTGGTGGACCCCAGCCATTAGTAAGCTATACAACAGAAGGAGGAAGCTACTACATGATGGAGCAAAATCCCTAAAAGGGAAGGCATCTCTGATCAGTACTAGCAAAAAACTATGAACACTCATAAAATCATCCAAGGCCAACTCTGAGAGAAAAATTGCACAAGACACTAAAGATAATCATAAGGCTTTCTTTAGTTATGTTAGAATCCTGGGTGGAAACTTCCAGATATGCTCAGAGTTGGTCCAAAATGACAAAAAATACACTGAACCCACAGACATTGCCAACATATTAGCAGACAGGTTCAGTGCAAATCCCCCCCCCCAGAAGGACAAATATCTATCCCAGCAGAGTGTTGCCTCCCTGACATCTCAGATGCCCAGGTGAGAGCCGCCCTCTCCAAAGCTAAAAACACAGCATCAATGGGACCAGACGGTGTCCCGGGTTGTGTGCTACATGAACTCCAAGAAGAGCTAAACCCACACATAAGGCTGCTGTTTAATCTCAGCCTTACTACAGGATATGTACCCAAAAAATGGTGTACAGCAACAGTGGTCCCACTCCACAGAGGAGGTGCTTCTACGGACCCTGGAAACTACCGCCCCATAAGCTTGACGAGCCTGGTCTGCAAAGCTATGGAGAGGATTATTATAGAACTCATAAACAAAGACATTGGGGACCTACAGACATTGGATCCTACCCAATTCGGCTTTGTTAAGGGCAGATCCTGCCTCTTGAACCTGGTCGACTTCTTTGAAACAGTTACCAAGGCCATTGATGAGGGTAAGGTAGTTCACACAGCCTACCTTGACCTTGCAAAAGCCTTCGACACAATATCCCACTCGGGCATCATAGACCAGCTCTCCAGCATAAATATAAACCCCTATGTCATAAGATGGGTTGCAAACTGGCTCAAGGACAGAACCCACAAGGTCAGAATTGCTGGATCCATGTCAGACTCTAAACCTGGCATCCCACAGGGCTCGGTCCTGGGACCTCTCTTCTTCGGTATTTATTTTTCTGAGGTACAGGCTAACATGGGAGGATTGTGGCTGACCAAGTTCACAGATGACTGCAAACTGGGCACCATCATTTTTTCTCCAGCGCACACAAGCATCCTTCAAAAGGGTCTCATAGAAACGGAAAACTGGTGCCAGAGCCATGGCCTTAAACTAAATGCCAAAAAGTGTATAGTCATACCCTTTGGGAAAAACAAAATGCCCACAAATTACCACATAGGTGGTAATCCATTAAGTACAAAAGAAGTAATTAGGGACCTAGGGACCCAAGTTGACAGTAACCTCTCGTTTGGCACTCACATTGCCAAAGTGGTTAGAAAGTCCTTCTGTATTGCCCACCTTATCATGAAGGGATTCACATCTAGATCGAGAGAGGTCATTGTGCCCCTTTACTCTTCCCTTATCAGGCCCATAATTGAGTACAATGCCCCATTTGGGATGTACCTTACGCAACACCTGCAGCAATTGGAAAGACCCCAAAAGTACCTGACCAAGAGGATCAAGGGACTCAAACATATGCCATATGCTGCCCGGCTAAAGAAACTCCAGCTCTACTCAGTCGCATACCGCCTACTCAGAGGCTATCTATGCCTGACGTACAAGGCCATGTCTAACCCGGAATTAATGGACATGCTCCACCTCAGAAAATCCAAATCCACCAGAGCTACGCGAGCAAGAGATTTGAACCTCAGCATAAAAATAAATAGGACATGCTGGAGGGACAGATTCATAACCCAGAGGCTCCCTTCACTCTGGAATAAAATCCCAGTCCATGTTAGGCAGAGCCCCTCACTGACTGTCTCCAAGAGAAATCTTGACGAGTGGATGGGAGATCGTACATTTACCCCGGGGGTCACTTCTGTGTCACTGCTAGACAGAGGTACAGTAAACTAAACCGTAAAATGGGCACAGTATACTCCGTCCAAGGGGTGGCGAAAGCCAAACACACTCTGGCTAGGCTTATAAATGCCCTAGGGCAGATAGCCTAGTATGAACCTATAAGTGATTTTGGGGCATTTATCACCTTTAGCTGATCTGCATAAGAAAAGTGGTGACTGATACTCATGTTAACAAATAGTGTTTACGTATCTTGAATTTTGCAGAGTTCTTAGTACTTACCAGGTCCAAAAGTATGTGACTGTCAGATAGTGTAATCTGGTAGGGCCTGAAACAGAATGCATCTTGTTAAAATCCATAAAGTTGCTATCAGAATCAGCCTGTTAATACACAGAAGCATTTTTTGTTGAAGTCCCCAAGTAGCAAAAAGTACAGTTTTGTACCTACCATAAATGCAGATGTCCGATAGGTATGCATCTGCAGTCATAACATATGGGTTGTCCTGCCTCAGGCAGCCCTTCGGTCAGCCGGATTCCAAAGTCTGGGTCTGGCCTTGGCTGATGTCACACTTTCCCCGACGTCAGAGTGTCTGGGGTATAAAAGCATCAGCCGATGCCATTTTCCTCAGTTTTTCTTGCCCCAGATGCCAGGTGCCCTCTAGGAAGGCTAAATTTGGATAAATGCTGAAAAGTTCCAAACATTTGCAAATTATATACATGTATAAACAAACAAATACACCATAATAGATTGCCCCAGCTAGCTAAAAGAGGGGTAAGCACCCTAGGAATACCACAGAGGGGAAGGAGGGAGGGTAATCCTGACTGCAGATGCATACCTATCGGACATCTACATTTATGGTAGGTACAAAACTGTACTATGTCCTTCAAGGATGCATCTGCAGTCATAACATATGGGTAGAATACCATAGCCAATCTGGGGGAGGAGGTACTAAGAAAAGGATGGTGTAGTTAAGATCCCCTGCAGGACTGCAGTTGCAAACCCTGCTCTGGATCTAGAGTATAAAGGTAGATTGTAATGCTTAGCAAATGTATGCACGGAGCTCCAAGTAGCAGCTTCTAAAATGTCCTTGGTAGCCACCCCCCCGTAGGAAGGCTGTAGTGGTGGCCGTGGCCCTTGTGGAGTGAGGCCTGATATTTTCAGGAACTGTCTTTCCATGAAAGGAGTAGCAAAAGCGAATGCAATTTCCTATCCATTTTGAAATTGTCTGTTTGGAAATTGCTCTTCCTTGCACCCCAGTTGCATATGCTACAAAAAGTTGGTCAGTTTTTTTGCTAGTTTTTGTTCTGTCCAAGTAGTAGCGTAGTTGTCTGTGTATATCCAGGGTGTGCAAAAGTTTTTCCCCTCTATTCTGTGGATTAGGGAAGAACGTAGGCAAGTGAATAGCTTGGTTCAAGGATACCCTAGATACCACCTTTGGCATAAAAGTAGGATTGGTTCTTAGTGACACCCTGTCCTGGTGGAAAATAAGAAAAGGCTGCACTGCCATTAATGCTTGTAACTCAGATACTCTTCTTGCTGAAGTGATTGCCAGAAGGAATGCAGTTTTCCAAGATAAAAACTGTAGATCCGCTGATGCTGCTGGTTCAAAAGGAGGTAGTGTCAGTTTCTCCAGCACAAAGTTGAGATCCCAGGCAGGTAGAGGGGGTCTTCTTGGAGGTTTAATATTTTTGATCCCTCTCAGAAATTGTCTGAGGAGAGGGTGTGAGAAAATAGGTGGATCCACATTGTATTCTGCTGAAATTGCTGAAGCATGAATCTTAATGGAAGAATAGGACAGGCCATTGTGGAACAATTCTGCTAAGTATTCTAGGATATGTGTTAGGTTTGCCACTGTGACATCTGTGCCCTTTGATGTGCTCCAAATGAGAAATCTCTTCCATTTAGCTGAGTATGTCTTCCTTGTGGAAGGCCTGCGAGCCTCCAGGATAATGTCCTTCACCCTCTGAGATAAAACAGTTTGATTGGGATTTAAGGAATTTTCCAGGCAGTTAGCTGCAATGTTTTCAAGTTGGGATGCAGGGTCTTGAAATTGTTCTGCGTCAGATGAAGAGGCCATAGGGGGAAGAGGCCATGATTTTGCCTGAGACATGCTTCTCAATAGTGGATACCAGTGTTGTCTTGGCCAGTCCGGAGCTATTAGTATCACTTTTGGCTGTTCCTCCCTGATCTTCAGTAGAACCTTGTACATCAATGGGAGAGGTGGGAAGGCATATACTGTTAGGGCTTTCCAGCTGAAAGAGAGAGAGTCCACCCTCCAAGCTTGTGGGTGGTATGTCCTTGAGCAGAATGTCTTCAGTTGATTGTTGAGTGGGGAGGCGAACAAATCTATCTCCGGCATTCCCCATTTCTTTGCTATGAGTTGGAAGATGTCTGGGTGCAGCATCCATTCGTGTGCATCCATGGTAGTTCTGCTTAAGCTGTCCGCCAGTGCATTTTCTTTCCCTGGCACGAATTGGGCCTGTAGTTGGATATTGAGATTCAAGCATAGTTCCCACAGATTCATAGCCATCCGGCATAGAGGGTAAGAATGTGTGCCTCCCTGCTTGTTTATGTACCACATGACTGTGGTGTTTTCTGACCTTATTAGCAGGTGTCCTTGTTGGAGGAAGGGTTTGAATGCCTCGATTGCATGCCTCACTGCCAGCATTTCCTTTTGGTTTATGTGCATGCTTAGCTGTCCTTGAGGCCATAGGCCTTGGATACATTTGTCCTCCATGTGTGCTCCCCATCCTCGGTCTGAGGCGTCCGTGGTGATGGTCTGCCTTGGTATTGGTTTGTTGAAAGGCAACCCTCTGTTGGACTGGCAGGCCTGAGCCCACCACAGGAATTCCTTTTGAAGGCATGGAATGATTGGTATCATGGTTTCTAAACTGTGACTGTGCTGAGACCATACACTCCGGAGGTACCATTGTAATTTCCTCATATGCAGCCTGGCATGCGGTATTAGAATTATGCAGGATGCCATGTAACCCAGGGCCTGCAGGATTTTCCTTGCAGTAAGCTGAGATTGTCTTGTCAGAATCATGAAGTAATCTGGAAGTTGTTTTTGTTTTTCTTCTGTGAGAAAGGCCATTTGGGTGGTTGTGTCCAGATCTGCACCCAAAAAGGTTATCCTTTGGGATGGTACTAGTCTTGACTTTTGGATGTTGACTGTGTATCCCGAGGTCTGTAGCAGGTGTATGGCATAGGCCAAGTCCTTTATCAAATTTTCCTTGTTGTCCGCTTGTATTAGGCAGTCGTCCAGGTATGGGTAAATTTGAATTCCCTGTAGTCTGCAATGTGCAATTACTGATGCCAGGCATTTCGTGAATACTCTGGGCAAAGTAGATAAGCCAAAGGGCAATGCTGAGAATTGATAATGCTCTGATCCTGCAAGAAATCTGAGGTGTCTTCTGCAGTTTGGTCGAATAGGGACGTGCAGGTATGCCTCCTTGAGATCTAGAGTCACCAGCCAAGACTCCTTGCCCAACATGGGAAAAAGTTGCTGTAGGGTCAGCATTTTGAATTTTGGCACAATGAGATAAGTGTTCAGTGCGGACAGGTCGAGAATAGGCCTCCATTGATTTTCCTTTCTTGGTACAAGGAATAGTCTGGAGTAAAATCCTTGGCCTCGTTCTGAACTTGGTACCTTTTCTATAGCTTTCATATGAAGTAAATTGCTGATTTGTTTTAAAGCCTCTGCCCTCTGATTTGGTGGAAGGTTTGGCATTCCGCCTCTTTTTGGCAAAGTGTGGAAGTGGAACCTGTATCCTTTGTCTATTATTTGCAGTGTCCATGTATGCTTTGTGATATAATGCCAGTTTTTTGAGAATAAAGCCAGCTTTCCGCCCAAGGGTGCTTCCAGTTGATCCCTGGTAGGCGGAATCAGGGTTAAGTCATTGACCCTGTGCTGGTGTAGTAGTTGTTGTTGTTGCTGTTGCACTACTCCTCTGGTTGGCAGGCTGCCACTGACGGCCTCTGTAGGAGCCCTCCGATTGACCTCTGCCTCTAGGGTGCCTGTTCCTGCCTCTCTGGGCTCTGTCTGAGTCTGGAAAGGACCAATTCTTAGTTGGCCAGTTTCTGCTGAATCTCGGTGGTTGAACTTGCATGAAATCTTTAACTGTTTGCACAGATTTTGCCTTTTCTTCACCCTTTTTTAAAATTTCCTGAGCAGAGGAGCCAAATAAATTTTGTTTCTCCATTGGAGCATCCAGGAGTTTAGCTTTGACATGGTCTGGCAAAGATTGCTCCTTCAGCCAGGCATGCCTACGAATAACTGCCCCAGTCATAGCTGATCTAAATGAAGCCTCCAGTACATCATAGCCACATTTTAAGAAATGATTACTAACCTGTTGTGAGTTGTGTACCAAATCCTGAAGGGATTTACGGTCTATGGGTTCAGGAGAAGAAAGATGTTCTTCATTCCACATTGCTGCAGTCCTAACTATTGGGTAGTCCGCTGTCCAGTCGGCCCGAATACCAAAGTATATGGCTGACGTCGGTCAAGGCGCATTAGACTGACGTCAGTACGTCAGGGTACTAATGCGCATGACCGACGTCATATCCTCAGTCTTTTTTGCCGCATGGTCCGATGCAGAAGCAGTTTTGCGAGTGCAGGTTGGCGTTCTGAAAGTTTCTGAAGTCAGAGTTTCAGACCGAATCAAAGTTGGCTAAGTACCCGTTGGGGAATATTTTGTTTTTTCTTGCCTCAGTATTTAACCGGATGTCAGAAAAAGTGAATAACTGTATTTCTTGTGGGAAACAGATACCTCATAGGGATTACCATACTTTGTGTATACCTTGTTTAGGGCCTGAGCACGACGTTGTTGGATGCCGCTCTTGTGCTAGATTTAACAAACGCACTATTAAGAGAAGGTTAGACTGTGCCAGGTTAGTTTTGGGAAGCGTTGTAATTATAAAATGCCGCCGGATGCTCCGGCGCCGCTCGCCAAAAAGCGCAAGGACAAAGCAGCAAAGCCTAGAGTGGAGGAACCGACAGTCCCGGACGCCGGTTCTTTAGAAGGCTCAGTGGAGCCGGTGGTTTTGCCAGGAGTTTCTTTGGAGTCTCAGGGAGAGACTTTACTGTTACAGGATGTGTCCTCTCAGGAAGTAGGCCAGGCTGAAGGGGCTTCTCAGGTGGCTGTTCTTCCCCCTCTTCCTAAGGTGGTTAGGGCCTCCCCTTCTGTTTCCAAGGCTTCTTTGAGAGGCAGGCCTAGTTTAGCTTCAGTGGGGGTTTCTCCGAGTGTGTCAGGGTCTTTGCCTAAGAAGCATATGCTAAAAATGGCAGAGGATTTGATTACTATGATTAGAGGTTCTATGCCCCCTCCTGATAAGAGGCCTAGGGTGGAACCTGAGTTTGAGAGTTTTGAGCAATGTTCGAGGCTTCTGAGTCTTGGCTGAAGACTTGCAGGAGTATCCTCCTTATTCTGATTCTGATGTGGATGATTCTACTCCTTCAGCTTCGCCTCCTGAGGATTTTTCATTTTCAGAGACTCTGCATTCCATGAGGGAGCATTTTAAATGGGAAGGTCAAGATTTCTCTGATTCCAGGAAGAGGCTTAGGGAATTCTTGTTTTACCCCAGCATAGGCCTTTAGCTATACCTCCTGTTCTGAATGTGGTAGAAGATGTTTTTGCAGAGGCTTCCTGAATCCTGATTCTTTGCCTCCTGCCCCAGTTAAACCGGATAGGTACTATAGGGTGCCTGAGGCTCATAAGTATCTTTTAAGAGTCCTAGGGCAGACCCGAAACTGTCTCTCAGGGGCCTAAAGGTGTGAAGGCTTCTGTTGTTAAAAATCCTGTTCCTCCTGATAAAGAGGCAAGGGCTTTGGATAGATGGGGAAAGAAAGTGTATACTTCTTCCACTTTAGCCATGAGGGCGTTGAATTGTCAGTTTCACATGTTAAAATATCAGAATTATCTCCTTTCACAATTGAAGTCTAAGGTGGATGCTCTGGCTGAAGGTATTGAGTGTAAAGAGTTGCAGGATTTAGTTCATGTGTCTGAACAGGTGGGTAAGCATTCCTTGCAGTGTGGTTTTGATGCTGTGCAGGCCTCCTCGAGGGTGGCTGCCACTGGTTCTGTTCTTCGAGGCACGCCTGGTTGAGAGATCAGAATTTAGCTGAGCATGTTAAGACAAGGATTTTGGATGCTCCTTTACAGTCTGATGTGTTGTTTGGTTCGCCTGTGGAAGCAGTTTTAAAGAAAATGGAGGACAAGGCTAAGTCTATGCAAACTGTTAAGGATTTTTGCAGGTGCAGCCTCCAAAGTTTAGTAGAAATTGGCCTACTAAGGGATGGACATATCCTGCTTATGATTCCCAGTCTAGGGGTAGGTCTAGACGTGGTAGGGGCAGAGCTCAGGGTTCTTTTAGGCCTAGAACAGGTAGTTCACCTGCTCAGACTTCTGGTGAGGGCAGGGGTCAGTCCTTTCGTAAACAGACCCAATGACCTGCCTTTTCAGCTGCCAGTACATTCTCGCCTGGCAGCACCTTTGGGAGGAAGGCTGTCTCTTTTCAAAGAAAATTGGGATTTAATTACCCAAGACAGATGGGTTCTGGATATCATTCACCACGGTTACAGGTTTTATTTCCATACCTTGCCTCCTTTCAAAGGCATGCCAGACATTCCTCCTCTACAAAGACAAGAGGCTCACAAGCAAATTTCTCTGTTGCTCCAAATAGGGGCCATTCAGCCAGTTCCTGTGCCAGAAAGGGGCCTAGGATTTTATTCTCGCCTGTTCCTAGTACCAAGAAGGGGAACACGTGGAGACCAATTTTGGATTTATCTATCCTCAACACTTATCTGGACATTCCCAAGTTCAAAATGTTGACGTTACAACAGCTTTTACCTCTGCTGGGCAAAGATCACTGGATGGTAACTTTAGATCTCAAGGAAGCTTACCTTCATGTGCCTATCAGACTAAGTTGCAGGAAGTATCTGCGTTTTCGAGCTGGAAATTCTCATTATCAGTTCTCTGCATTGCCCTTTGGCTTATCTACTGCGCCCAGAGTATTCACAAAGGTTCTGGCTCCAGTGATAGCTTACTTCAGACTAAAAGGAATTTAAATCTATCCTTACTTGGACGACTGCCTGATTCTGGCTCAAGAAAAGGAAGACCTTTTACAGCATTTGGAATATGTGATAGCAGTGCTAAGATGCCTAGGGTATTCTGTGAACGAAATAAAGTCCAGTCTAGTACCCTCTCAAGACATGTGCTTTCTGGGTGTGAGACTGAATACAGCAGCCCAGATGGCCTTTTTAACCCCGGACAAACAAAAGAATCTTTCCAGTTACTTCCATCACCTATCTCTTCAGTCCGGGCTGACTGCAAGGACAGTCCTTCAAGCCTTAGGGTTCATGGCATCTTGTATTCTGGTGCTTCCCAATGCCAAACTGCATATGAGGAAGCTGCAATGATATCTCAAAAATGTATGGACACAGCACTGCCAGGAATTGGACACTGTCATTCAAATAATACCTTGCATTCAAAAGGAATTTTTGTGGTGGGCTCAGGAATGTCACCTAAACAAGGGACTCTCTGTGACCCGGCCAGAGGCGAGTCAGATTCTAACGACAGATGCCTCAGACATTGCTTGGGGAGCTCATCTAAATGGAAAGTGGATACAAGACAAGTGGCCTGCCAGACTACAGCATCTACATATCAACATGAAAGAGATGTTAGCAGTCCAGTTTGCATTAATGGCTTTCAAGAAGTTACTTCTTCCAGGGCAGGTGTTGATTCTAACAGACAACACAACTGTCATGTGGTACATCAACAAACAAGGGGGAACCCATTCTTACCCGTTGTGCAGGCAAGCAGTGATTTTATGGGAGACTGCGCTCAGCTTGCAACTAACTCTTCAGGCAAGGTTTCTGCCAGGAGCACAGAACTCCTTAGCAGATGTGTTAAGCAGACAAATCATGGATCCCCACGAGTGGAAACTGGATCTTCATGTATTTCACAAATTGACAGTGTCATGGGGAACTCCAGACATAGATCTGTTCGCTTCTCCACTAAACCACCAGCTGCCAAAGTTTTGCACAAAGAGGTTTCATCACACAGCTTGGAAAGTGGATGCTCTTTCTTTCAGTTGGAAAAATCTTCATGTGTATGCCTTTCCACCTCTGCCTCTTCTCCCAAAGGTGCTCCTAAAGGTCAGACAAGACAAGCCAAGGATTATTTTAATAGCTCCAGATTGGCCTCGGCAACACTGGTACCCATTACTGAGGAGTCTGGTAAGGAAGCCTCCATGGCCTTTACCCTTGATTCCACACCTGTTGTCTCAGAGGGACGGTCACCTGCTCAATGTCAAACTCCACTCTCTTCATCTAACAGCCTGGCATATTCTTTTTTGAAACACAGCAGGTCTCAACTTCCTCAACAAGTTTTAAATGTGATTATGGAAGCCAGAAGACCTAGTACAAGGAAGGTGTACTCAGAAAAATGGAAGAGATTTTTATTTTGGAGTGCAGCAAACAATTTGGAGATTTCTGAGCCTAATTTGAGTGTGGCTCTTCAATATCTTACTGAGTTATTGGACAAAGGTTTGTCTTTCTCTTCCATTAAGATTCATGCTGCAGCAATTTCAGCTCACTATGATTGTGATCCACCATTGTTTTCGCATCCTTTGTTCAAGCAATTTCTTAGAGGGGCAAAGAATATAAGACCCCCACGTAGAGCTCCTACTCCTGCTTGGGATCTCAATTTTGTGTTGGAGAAACTTACTCTACAACCTTTTGAGCCTGCGGCTACTGCTGACTTGAAATACTTGTCATGGAAGACTGCTTTTGTGTTGGCCATTACTTCTGCAAGAAGGGTTTCTGAGTTGCAGGCCCTTATGGCGGTTGAGCCTTTTTTGATTTTTCATAAGGATAGGGTATCATTACGTACTAATCCTTCCTTTATGCCTAAGGTGGTTTCTAGTGTGGCTTTAAACCAAACTATTCATTTGCCTACTTTTTATGCAGATCCCCAAAATAAAGGGGAAAAGATTTTGCACACTTTAGATGTACACAGGCAATTGCGTTATTATTTAAGCAGGACTAAGGATTTTAGGCAGTCTCAGCAGTTGTTTGTTTCTTTTGCTTTGAGTTCGCAAGGCAAGCCTGTGTCAAAACAAACTATTTCTAGGTGGATTGGGTTTTGCATTGCATTTTGTTATTCCCATCATGGCAAGGAGATTCCAGCTGGGATTAGGCCTCATTCCACTAGGGCTACTGCCACTTCAACAGCATTTCTAAGGCGGGTGGCAACTAAGGATATTTTGGAGGCAGCTACTTGGAGTTCAGTGCATACTTTCTCTAAGCATTATCACCTTCCTCTCTACTCTAAGTCTAGGGCTGGTTTTGCCACAGCTATTTTGCAAGGCATGTTGTCAGCTCCTGTTTCCTTATGATTTGCCAGCCTCCCTTACCTCTGCTTTGGGATTCTACCCAATAGTTAGGACTGCAGCAATGTGGAATGAAGAACATAGTACAGTTTTGTACCTACCATAAATGTAGATGTTCGAGGATCCACATTGCTGCAGTCCAATTTGCCCTCCCTCCTTCCCCTCTGTGTTTAGGGGTGGTTGTGTAGGTGAGGTTATATTCTGGTACTTTTGTATATATTGTACATATTTTTGGTGCAGGTATGTTTGGAGTTTTTGGTATTGGCCTTGTCTTTTTAGGGTCTTCTGACATCTGGGGCAAGAAAAGACTGAGGATATGACGTCGGTCATGCGCATTAGTACCCTGACGTACTGACGTCAGTCTAATGCGCCTTGACCGACGTCAGCCATATACTTTGGTATTCGGGCCGACTGGACAGCGGACTACCCAATAGTTAGGACTGCAGCAATGTGGATCCTCGAACATCTACATTTATGGTAGGTACAAAACTGTACTTTTCTTATTCAGTTCATCTAACAAATACTCCTGGTACTGTATCATATGAAATTGACAGTTTAATGCCCTGACAGAAAGAGTTGCAGAAGTATACACCTTCTTTCCCCATCTCTCTAAAGCTCTAGACTCTCTGTCAGAGGGTAGAGGATTTTTGGCAGTAGCGGCCGCAACCCCTTTAGGGCCCTGAGAAATAGTTTCTGGGTCTGCAGAATGGGCTTTATACAAATGGAAATGAGAATCCGGGACCCTGTAGTATCTGTCAGGTTTGGCAGGAGGTATAGCTAAGGGCCTATGCTGAGGCAAATGCAAAAAGGTCCTTAATCTTTTTCTAGAATCAGAGAAATCCTGACCTTGCCATTGAAAATGCTCTCTCATGGAGTGTAGAGTCTCACCAAAGGAAAACTCTTCAGGAGGGGAGGCCGAAGGGATAGATTCCTCTGCATCTGAATCCTCATAAGGCGAGTAAGCCCCTTCCTGGTGGTGCAACAACTCAGATCCATCCGTGGAATCATCTGAGGAGTGTGGATCAGAGGGGTCAGTCCTGGGCCTTTTGTCTGGAGGAGGTTGAGAGGCCCTGTCTGGGTGAGGTTGTGAACCCCTAATTAAGGAAATAAGGTCCTCAGCAAGGCTGAGGATCTGTGAACTAGAGGAAGGCCTCTGGGAGGTATATTTGGCAGGCAAAGCTTTTGAAAGTTTGGCAGCTTTAACCCTTGAAAAGGCCTTAATGGACATGGAAGCAGGGGGCCTAGCTGCCCCACGTGCAGGGGTAGAAATGTCCAAAGGTATGGTGTCGGACAATTCCTGAACACTAGCTTCGGTAGGTAGTTCTGAAGCCGACTCAGCCGGGGCCTCTCGGGCCTCGGTGGTCGGAAGTATGGTTTCGGAGGAAGGAATCGCCGAGGACTCGGTTTCGGCCAAAACCGAGACACTCGCGGTAGGCCTAGCCGTGGTTTCAGCCGAAACCGCGGGCCGCGAGTGTCGGTCCTTTTCCTTGCGTTTTTTGTCCATATGCGAAGTCGGAGTCTCCGTCGGCATTTTATACGCAAAAGCGGCTCCAAAAAATTCCTCTGCAAACAACGACCGACGTCTAAGAGTTCGTCGGTTGAAGGAGGCACAGGTTAAACAGGCCGATACGTCGTGGTCTGTGCCTAAGCAAGGAAGGCAGTAAGAATGGAAATCCTTATGAAGTATTTGTTTCGCACAAGTTAAACAATTATTTACTTTGTCTGACATCGGCTGAGGCAAGAAAGAGTCCCCAACGGGGTACTTAGCTTTTTTCGAAGTCTTTGGTAGCTGAAATCACTGGATCTGACCGACCGGCACTTGCGAACAGCTTCTGCTTCGGGCACCGCGCAGCAAGAAAGGCTGAGGAAAATGGCGTCGGCTGATGCTTTTATACCCCAGACGCTCTGACGTCGGGGAAAGTGCGACATCAGCCGAGGCCAGACCCAGACTTTGGAATCCGGCCGACTGAAGGGCTGCCTGAGGCAGGACAACCCATATGTTATGACTGCAGATGCATCCTTGGAGGACATCATTTTTGTTTCTTTTTAATTGAATGTGAGAGTGAACTTACTGTAATATCTGTAAAGATATAGAATGGAAGATGTACACTACAGCTGACATAACTTCACTGGAACCACTGATGAAGGTATTTGCTGTAAACTAGTTGACAGCGTGCTCATCTGCAGAGGAGGAGGATGAAGAAGAAGAGGAGACACTAGTGGATACAATATTCTGGTGTGGTTTTTGTATGCAGGGAATTCCAGCTCCCATCCAAAGATGTTATGTCATGGGTAAAGTGTATGTACCTTGTGAAAAGGTGAATTGGGAAGCGTGTGCCCAGCTGTAAGCGCAACTTGCAGTCCTAAAGTGATGGATGAGTACGTCATTTTTTGTACTTACATTTTATGAAATATTCTTGTTTTCTTAGAATTGAAGGGATATAGTTTTTTTTTTTTAAAAACTTTATTGAATTATCACTTGCAACATAGGCAAATTTACATTTACATAAAAGTAATCAAACTGCATTAACAACTTCACATTTGCAAACATTTTACTTCATATATAGTGCTGTATATCATATAACCCAAGCAACATTACATAAATTATTCATTTCCTGCCCTTTTCTTTTTTAAACAAGAAACATCTTTATTAAACCATCACGTATGACATAGGCAGTCATACATTTCTATAAATGAAAACAAACCACTCCGATACAAGCCTAGTTGCAAGCATTTTACATCACAATGCAGACTGACACACTCCCAGTTGCAAACATTATATATCACTTATAACCCTACCCAATCATTTTCAGCCAAACATTACATGGCTCATTTAAGTTCTGCCTTCTTTTAAACCTCATTTCCTCCCCTGTATATATTGTTCCCACAATTCCCATTTTTTCCTATGTAGTTTGCTCCTACCTTTTTCTAGAGATCTCATGTTCAGTTGTTTTCTCTCTATTACTATACTCACTACTTCTAGTATAGTTGGTTTAGGTTTTGATTTCCATTTTCTAGTAATTGCTTTTTGCCATCTATCATAGTTAGACACAGAAAGGCCCTACGGCCCTACCATGTATAGGCAATTCCGGTTAAAGTCATCTCCCGTCGTCACACCAATCTGCCCACCCAGCATCTCTGACTGTGCATCCTGCAGGGAATCCTTAAAGTCCACCAAATCACCACACTCCCAGAAAATATGTTGCCAGTTACCTCTTTCTTCCCCGTCACACCCCAACATTTGCTGTTTACTTGAGGAAAAATTCTCTGGAGTCTACTTGGGGTATAAAAATATCTACTTAAACATTTCCAAGCAAAAATCCTAAATCTTTTAGATTTTGTTGCATATTTAGGAGACATACATATATTCTCCCATTGTTTCTTTGTGAGTTGCTTATCCAGTCTCTCTTCCCAGTCTTTTCTAATCTCCTCTGATTGATTCTTACAGTTATCATGCAATATTCTATAAGCTGTACTAATTATTCCTTTTTAATTGCAGCTTCTGTCCAAATTCTACTAAAAACTCTACCAGTGCTTGTCTTTTGTTTAGGAACCCCTTATTTCTTTCTCTTTGCTTATACTCTTGATGTCAATCATTGATAGGGAAGGCAGTCTATAACCTGCAATACAAATAAATTCTTGCCATCTTCCCATTCTGTCTTCTTTCCCTATCTAGTTATTTTTTCCCAGTACTTTGGTTCCTTTGCGAGTTTTCTCCAAAATATTCCAGCCCCCTCTTTCCAGTTGTTGATATCCCTAATTGCAGTCATCACTATCGGCAGAATCCCCTTTCTCCATTCGCATATTGGCTTAGTTCTTACAATACTTTCTGCAACTTTATAGATATAATATTCTGCATGATTGTTTTCCTTAAAGACCTGCTTCCAATATTCCAGTCTCTTCTTGTTTCTTGAGCTTCCTCGCTGTTTCATCATCGTCCCCTTCCACTTTGAGTTATAGAGTTTGTTAATAGAAATCGTATTGTTTTATTGCACAATGTACTTGTATTTATCTTTTTCACCAAAATTTTATGATCTGCCTTTCACAAACCCGAACTGGGTGGGATCCAGAGTTTGGAGGTTACCAATGTCTTTGTTTATGAGTTCCATGATGATACATTCCATGGCCTTGCAAACCAGGCTAGTCAGGCTAATAGGTCGATAGTTCCCGGGATCAGTGGTGGTTTCCCCTTTGTGGAGTGGGATAACTGTTGCTGTGCGCCATTCAGTGGGCACAAAGCCTGATGCGAGGCTATTATTGTACATGGTGCTTAAGTGGGGAGCCAGTTTGTTCTGAAGTTTGTGTAAAACGCAGTCTGGGATATTGTCCGGTCCCATGGATGCTGTGTTTTTGGCTTTAGAGAGTGCAGCTTTTACCTGCGTAGTTGTGATTGCAGGGACTCTGCATTCTTCCTGTATAGATATGGGCCCTTTAGGGGGTGAGTGGTGGGTAAAGTTAGCACTGAACCTATCTTCCAGGATGTTGGCAATATCAGTTGGTTCTGTAATTTTCATGCTTTGTGCTGTAACTCAGAGCAGATCTGGGTGTTGCCATCTAGATTCTTGACATAGCTATAGAATACTTTGTGGTTGTCCTTGGATTTAGTGGCGATTTTGTTTTCGTAGCTATCTGTGGAGAATCTTATAAGGGATCTGAGCTACTTACTGAGGCTGACCAGGGAGCTCCTCCACTCATGGGATTTTACTTTCTTTTGCAACAGTTTCATCCTTCTGTTGTACAGTTTGTTTATGGCAGGGGATCACCAGATTGGCTTCCTTTTTTTGGAGGATAGCGACTCGGTTCTTTTTGGGATAGCACGATCCATGCACTCGTGTAAGTGCTTACAGTGCATTTGTGTAGGATTCAGCAGTTGTAACTGTATTGTCCATCTGCATGGGTGTCATGAAGTTCACCACTTCTGTCTTAAGAAGTATGAAGTTGGCTTTGGAGAAATGTTTTACTGTGGTTTCCTTAATGGGGGGTGGGGGTGGGATGTGGATATCAAGGGTGTAAACTTATGGTTGGATCGAACCAACGAGGAGTTGACTTCAGGTGTGGAACACCAGTCATTCATGTTGGTAATGACTAGGTGTAGGATATTGTTGCCCCTGGTGGGGGTGTGGATAAGTTGATCTAGGGCATTGGAGTTTATGAATTCCAGAAAGTGTTGAGCTAAGGAGATGGTACACAAGTAGTTTTCCCAGTTAATGGTGGGGTAGTTGAAGTCACCCATTATTAGGGTATTTGGTTGAACCCTAATATTTTCCAGTACATCAAGAAAAGAGGAGTGGGAATCCTGGGGCATGGTGGAGGATCTGTAGCAAGCTGCAATTTGGATTGCAGTTTTGCCCAGAGTTAGTTGCACTTGAATAACCTCGGATGCATTATGCTGAGCAACTAGCCTGGAGGTGTGGATATCCTTAATGAATATGGACACACCTCTGCCTTTGGTGTTTCGGTCCAGGTTACATGGCCGAAAAGTGTGGTATGAGTTATAGCCTGGTAGTGTAGGTCTGATGAATGCCGAGTACAGTGGAACAATGATTTCCTTGGACTTAGATGTCATACCTTTGTTTATAAGTTGCGCAGCATAGAATGATTTCCTCACCACTGTAGACACATGATGCTGAAAGGCTAGATTACTATCTGTTTGCATTTCTATGTCCTTAAGTCCCTAACTACTGGGTCCGCTCTAAGGGGTGTGTTGTCAATATGATAGTTAACAGGGATGGATGACTTCCCAAAGGATATTATTCAACATTTCTTGGCATTTGGTTTTAGTCCATGGCTCTGACACCAGTTCCCAAAGGATATTGTTCTACATTTCTTGGCATTTGGTTTTAGTCCATGACTCTGACACCAGTTGTTCGACTGTGTCAGCCCCTCCTGGAGAACATTTGTGTCAGTGTGAGATGCAGTGACAGCTCCTAATTTGCAATCATCTGCAAATTTGGTCAGCCAGAGACCACTGACATTGGCCTTGACTTCTGAGAAGTAAATGCCAAAAAGGAGCGGTCCAAGGGCTGATCCCTGAGGGACTCCACTTCCGACTGGCCTCTTTGTAGAGGTGGACTTCCCAATTCTAACTTCCTGGGTCCTGTCTGCGAGTCAGTTGGCTATCCACCTGGTGATATACGGGTTTGTACCTACCCTCTTGAGTTTGTCAACAATGCCCGAGTGGGGTATTTTGTCAAATGCCTTGGCCAGGTCAAGGTAGGCAGTGTGAACAATTTTGCCCTCATCCATTGCTTTGGTGACCTTCTCAAAGAAGTCCACAAGGTTGAGTAGGCATGATCTGCCCTTGACGAAACCAAACTGGGTTGGGTCCAGTGTCTTACAGCATCTCTATTGATTATATCCATGATAATTCTTTCCATGGCTTTACATATAAGACTAGTGAGACTTATGGGTCTGTAGATGGCCCACCTTTATGCAGAGGGATGACTGTTGCCTTTCTCCATTCATGAGGCATGAAGCCTGTTTGGAGGCTACAGTTAAATAGTAATTCCAGAGGGCCCATTGATGCAGTGTTCTCCCCCCCCCCAACATCTTTGTTAAGTTTCCCCTTATGGCAAAGGCAATCTTCCATTTATATAAATGAAAAACATACAACGTGATATCACTTTAGTTGTAAACAGTTTACATCACAGACACCATTGAAACAACTGTAGTTGTGAACATTATAAATCACTTATAAACCTAGTCATTGTCAGTTCAGCATTATATAGCTCATTCAAGTCCTGCCGCTTAAACCTCATTCCGCTCTGCATATTCTTTTCCCACAATTCCCATTTTTTTCTATGTAGTTTGCTCCGTCCCTTTTCTAAAGATCCCAATTCCAGTTGTTTCATCTCTGTTACTATATTCACTATTTCTAGTAAAGTTGGTTGCGTTTGATTTCCATTTTCTAGTGATAGCTTTTTTGGCAGCCACCATAATTAGACTCAGCAAGGCAATGTCTAGGCAATTCTGATTCTGTAGCATAACTCAAAAAAATCAGCTGCCCAGTCAGTCCAATCCGCCCACCCAGGATCTCTGACAGAGCGGCCCGCAGGGAATCCGGAAAGTCTGCCAGCTCATCACGCCTCTAAAAAATATGTTCCCAGCTTCCTCTTTTTTGCATATCACACTTCCAGTATTTGCTATCCACCTGAAAAAAAATTCTTTGGAGTCTACTTGGGGTATAAAAATACCTATGTAAACATTTCCAGGCAAAGATCCTAAATCTTCTAGACTTTGTTGCATACTTGGGAAATGTACATATATCCCCCCATTGTCTCTTTGTGAATTGCTTACCCAGTCTGTCTTCCCAGTCCTTTCTAAACTCCTCTGATTGTTTCTTGTAATTATCATGCAGTATTGTATACGCTTTACTAATTATTCCTTTTTTAACGGCAGCTTCTGTTCTATATTCTATTAAAAACTCTACCAGTGCTGGTCTTTCATTTAGGAGTCCCGTATTTCCTTCCCTTTGCCTATACTCTGATGTCAATCCTTGATAGGGAAGGCAATATCTAACCTGCAGTCCAAATAAATTTTTGGCCTCTTCCCATTCTACTACCTTTCCCTTTCTAGTTATTTGCTCCCAATACCTTGGTTTCTTTGCCAGTTTTCTCCAGTAAATTCCAGCCCCTCTTGCCTATTATCTGTATCCCTGACCACAGTCAACCCTAAAGGCAAAATCTCTTTTCTCCATTCTCGTACTGATTTGGTTCTTAGAGTACTCCCTGCTATTTTATGAATATAATACTCTGTATGATTTTGGTTGTTCTCCTTAAGAGTCTGCATCCAAAATCTCAATCTCTCCTTATTTCTTGAGCTTCCTCACTGCGTCATCATAATCTCTTTCCACCTTGAATTACAGTTTTCTGCCTGTGCTATGTATAACAGCCTTAATTGTGTTGCTCTAAAATACCCCCTCAAATTAGGTAATCCTAGTCCACCTTGTTCTATTGGTAGAATCAGGTTATCCCACTTGACCCTTGCTGTCTTCCCTTCCCAGATAAAATCCTTCAACTTTTTTGCAATTGCTATCCATAATTTCTCCTGTGGTTGATAAAAGTATGCTTGACCTGTATACAAGACTAAATGGACTAAAAACATTTTAATGGTTTGTATCTTGATATCCATTTCCATATAACAAAACTTCTAGTTTCTCAATTTTTGTATCATCTTCTATTTAGTCTCTTCCCACATAGCCTTAGCTGCCACCACAGAGTCATTACTAATCCATACTCCTAAATACTTAATTTTATCACGTCCCCATAAATATGGATATTGTTGGACTAATTTGTGTGTGGGTACATAATTTACCGCTACTGCCTTTGTTTTAGCTTCATTAATTTTATATTCTGAGAAAATTTGAAACCGTCTTAAAATCTTCCACAACACTGTAATGTCTCATTGATGCAGTGTTCTTGGTCTTAGAGAGAGCATTAAGGACCTGTTCCCTAGTGATAGTAGGGGAAGTTATATTTGATGATATTTCCTGAGGGAAGGTTGAGGGGAGAAAGGAGTAAATTTGGAGCTGAATTTATCAGCCATGAGGTTTGCTATACCTTCTGGCTCAGTGTAGGTGGCTCCATTTACAATGAGCTCTGCACACAATTGTGCATTGCCATTGAGGTTGCGGACATAGCTAAAGAATACTTTGTGGTTGTCCTTTGCCTAGGAGGGCAAACTTACCTAAAATTTGGCTTTGGTAGACTTTATTTGTCCTCTGAGTTGTTTGTTTAGTTTGATGAGTGTGCTTTTATCCTTCTGAGTTCTGCATTTTCTAATTTTTGCCATGATTTTCTTCTTCCTGTTATACATCCAATTGATTTTGTGATTCCACTAGGGTGGCTTGTTTTTTGAGTTACTTCTGTACTACTTCCTGGTAGGTATGCTAATAACATGCTTGTACAGGGTTTCTGTGAACAGTTCTGCATAGGCAGAAATGTTCTCAGGGTTTATGGAGGCTTGAAATTTTACCAGGTTCTCATTTAATAGTAGAAGGCTAGCTGTAGAATAGTTCCTGAATATTCCCAGTTTAACTGGCAGTCCAGGTTTTATTTTTACTTCTAGGGAGACCAATTTGTGGTCTGACCTTACGAGGGAAGGAATTACAGTAGGGGGTGTGCATCAGTCTCCCATATTAGTGAGGACCAGATGCAGTATGGTTGCACCTCTGGTTGGTGTACTGACTATTTGGTCCAGGTAATTTGTGTTTACAAAATCCAGGAATCTCTGTGCATGTACGTTTAATGTCATGTAGGATTCCCAGTTAATAGTGGGGTAATTAAAGTTACCCATAAATATGGTATTGGGTTGGATAGTTAGTGTTTCTAATAAGTTTAAATACTTGGAGTGGTTTTTCTGGGTCATAGAGGGGGACCTATAGTTTATAGTTATATGTTCATCTTTACATTTTAAAGTGTCAACATGGATTGTCTAAAGGTTGCATAGTGTGCATTATCTTCTAGTGGCAAAATTGTATGAGACAAATTCATAAGATATTCAATGTAAACTGAAGCAGAAGCACTTGGATAACTTATTTAGTGTGAGTCTTAAGTATCCTGCATTCCCAAAACCCACCAGGATCTGGAATGTCAATATTATAGTGTCATGCTGACATTTACATGGCACAGATCTGTAATGGTGTCAGGTAGGCATTGCATGATAATAACTGCAAATAATGATTTTCCTTACTGTGGACAGTTAGTAGCAGTTAAATTCATTTGACACTACGTAAGATTTTTTTTGGATTGGGATCTTAGTGGATAAGTGCACATATTATCCCATTATCTGCCACTAGTTTATTATGCAACGGTCACGGACTACATCTTCATGATCTACAGTTCTGATTGTCAGATTTGTGAGGGACTTATTGGTCTTAATGTATGGTAAATGCACACTGTAGCCTTTGATAACAGCCATCACCTGCCATGCACAAGTAGATTTCACACTGACCAGAGTGTTACAGTTAGTGCCTCCTTGGGTCTCATCTGCCTTGGACCAAGCCTAGTGCAATCTTACCAGCAGTTATTAAAACTTAAGTAGGGTTATTTTCAGGACACATGTCTGCTCACAGTGTATTACAGGAGGGATTAGTTATATCTGTCCAGTACAAAAACTGCCCTCCCAGTCTTTACTGTAACTCTTCCACCTGTTGCCCAGCTTTAACAAAGTAATAGCACAATTACTGTTTACTCTTAAAATAAGTCAGCCATTAAATACATGCATGGTAGCAGTAGCATGAACCAGTAAATCTTAGAAAGGTATAATCCAGCAGTTGTGAATTTACCAGGTTTAGCAATTATCCTTATATAGAATAATAAATCACAGGCCACAAGCTTTTGAAATTAACAAAATTCTTTACTTGAAGTAAATAGAATTAAGCAATTAGTATGCGCAGCCATCCTCTTTTTCCCATTTTGTATATTGGGTAGGGGTATCATATCAACCATGATCATCACCTAAAGCCAGTGTTCACAACACTGGGTGCTTAGCCCTGCTACTATTTAATTAAATAATATAGCTATAAAAAATAAATGTGTAAGTAGCTTTACATGTGCACAAAGCAATTACAAAATAAATTTGTTTAGGCAAATAATTTGCATATAAAACAACTTTAACAGCTTATCAGATATGCCAGTATCAGCAGCATACAAGTAAATGTGTGTTAATACCTCAAACACCACCCACACAACACACACCCACATATGTGGAGGTCCTCAACAAAAACATACCCAAATAAAAGAGACCTCCGAGGTCAAAACACATGCAAACTCCACTGCCCTCCAAGCCACACTCCACACACAGTCCACGCACCTGTGTCTCACAGCCACTAAGGCCTAAACATAAACCCAACATATTAGTCATAGGAGACTGCATTGTGAGACACACAGATGTGCCCCTCACCAGGCTGGATAAGGAGAAAGTCATAGTTAGTTGTTTGTTAGGTGCCAGAATCCACCATATCACCCATGCACTCAAGTCTCTCAACAACAGGTACTTTTATTACTCTGTCATAGTTCATCTTGGTGTGAATGACTTGAGATGTACCTCCCTGGACTGTATGAAGAGAGACATGATCGAGCTTGATGAATATGTGTCCCAGGCTTGTACATTCCTAGCCTTATGCAGCATTCTACTGTCACCCAGAATAATGCCTCAGTACAAACAGAAATTGATTAACTTTAACAATAGGCTTAGTTTCTGGTGTCATTCCAAGGGGATCCAGTACCTGACAGCCTGGGAAGACGTGATTGATACACCACGATGTTTTGCCAGAGATGGTATGCATCTGTCTCCCTTGGGCTTCAGGCTTCTGGTAAAAGCTCTTGCCTCCCACATAGTGCCCTTTTTAGGCAATGCCATGAGGTCAAAACTACCAACATGAAAATTTCATCAAAATGCAAGTTAAAGGTCATGCTGCTAAGCGCTAGGAGTCTAAACATGAAACCGCACTCATTGCAAGCATTCTTAACCCTGGAAGATGCTGACATTTGTGCAGTCAGAGAAACCTGGTTCAAAACTGCGGAGAGCACCCCCAGCCATACCAGGTAACTTATCACATCATACATTCAGAGCCCAAACCATGGGCAGCAAAGCAAAAAGAGGTGGAGTTGCAATATATATATATATATATATATATATATATATATATATATATATATATATATATTAATAACATAAAACTGTTGATAAGACCCCTATTCAAATCATAGCTACTTTGACTCAAGATGCCCACTCCACCTATCTGGACCTCTTTGAATCTATCAAGATTCAACCCTGTACCCTGATCCTCGGTGAATTTAACTATCCAACCATAGATTGGAAGAACTACTCATGCCAAAACATAAATGCCCAGAGATTCCTTGATGTTTTCAATACAAATGTCTTCGACCAGCTGGTCGACACCCCCAGAAGAGGTGATAATATCCTGGACTTTGTATTAACCAACATGAGGAACCACTGCAGCATCCCTATAGTGTGATCTTCCATGGTAAGATCTGACAACAAAGCGGTCACTTTCAAAGTCACCATCTCCCTCACCCCCCCCCAGCTATGGTCAGACAAAAAAACTTCTCCAAAGCTGATCATAACCTCCTGAGGGAATGTATAAACAGCTTCTCAGCCCCCTCCCCCTCATAGGAACTGGTACATATGCCTAAACTTACACCAAAGTACTATACAAGCATGGAATCAGGAATACCTGACAGGGCAAAGTCATTCTCCACAAGGAAGAGTAAACCTGTCTGGTGGACATCTGCAATAAATAAACTCTATAGTAAAAGGAAAATATTGCTGTCCAGATGATGGTATGCATCTGTCTCCCTTGGGCTTCTGGTTTCTGGTAAAAGCTCTTGCCTCCCACATAGTGCCCTTTTTAGGCAATGCCATGAGGTCAAAACTACTCCAAGGAGCAGGTGTTTAATTGGAAACAATCTCTCCTTAGTTTGAACAAGCAAATAAGAGCACTAGTGAACTCCTCCAAAGCAAACTTTCAGTCCAAACTGGCCACGTCTACTAAAGACAATCATAAGGCCATCTTCACCTATGTCCGCAGTCTCAAAGGAAGCACTCGGATCTGCTTAGAACTATGTGAAGGACACCACATGCACAAACACAGTAGATATATCCAACCTGCTGGCAAACTGGTTCAGTGAAAACTTCACCCCTCTGTCCCCCATCAGTAAATCAGGACATCGCCAGCACCTGCCCCACTCCCCTTATCTCTAGGGAGCAAGTCATCACTGCCCTCTCAAAGGCAAAAAATACAGCCTCCACGGGACCCGATAACATCCCAGGCTGCATCCTACGTGAACTCGGGTAGGAACTTGCATCACAGTTAGTCACCCTGTTCAACCAAAGCCCAAGTACTGACTTCATCACAAATGTGGAGGACAGCCACTGTCATCCCTTTGCACAAAGGTGGAGTGTCCACCAATCCAGGTAATTATAGATCTATCAACATAACTAGCCTGACCTTCAAGGCCATGGAATAGATTACCATGGATCTCATTAACAAGGACATTGGCAACTTCCAAACACTCAATCCCACACAGTTTGGTTTCGTCAAGGGGAGGTCATGCCTCCTAAATTTGGTTGTCTTCTTTGAGTCAGTCACTAAAGCCATGGATGAGCGAAAGATGGTGCACATCGCCTACCTTGACTTGGCCAAAGCCTTTGATACCATTCCCCACTTAGGCATAATAGATAAACTCTCTCAACTAGGCATCAATCTGTATGTTACCAGATGGGTTGCAAACTGGCTCACTGATGGAACCCACTTAGTCAAAATAGGGGAAACCACTTCAAGCAGTAGACCCGTAAAGAGTGGTATACCCCAGGGATCGGTCTTAGGGCCTCTGCTTTTGGGATATACTTTTCTGAGGTGCAGGCCAAAACCAGTAGGCTATGGCTGACCATGTTTGCAGATCTGCAAGCTGGGTGCTGTCGTCACTTCCTCAAGTGATGTGGACATCCTCAAAGAGGGTCTCACCCAAACAAATGACTGGTGCCAGAAACATATCTTCAAACTGAATGCCAAAAAATACGTCCTCATCCCATTTGGGGAGAGTGACATGCCCACAAATGATCACATTAATAATAAGGTCCTAAGCATTCAATCAGTAGTGAGGGACTTGGGCACCCAGGTTGATGGCAAACTGACCTTTGACCACCATATTGCCTCCGTTGTATGGAAAGCTTTCTACATGGCCCACCTCATTAGTAAGGGTATCTTATCCAGGGACAAGAAGGTCATAACATCCCTATATTCTTCCCTTAAGTCCCATTATTGAGTACAATGCCTCTTTTGCCATGTTCTTCACAAAGCACATGCAGCAGCTGGAGAGACTATAGAGATTCCTCACCCGGAGAATCAAGGGTCTCCAACATCTGCCCTACACAGATAGGCTAAAAGCCCTGTCCCTCTACTCAGTCTCCTACAGACTCCTCAGAGGTGACCTCTGTCTGGCATACAAAGCAGTCTCAGTCCCCGCCTTGATAGGACTGCTGCATATCTGCAACTCAAGCTCCACTCGAGTAACCCGCATGCACGACCTGAACCTGGTCTGTGACATCAACAGTACTTATTGGCAGGACAGATTTGTGTCTTAGAGACTCCCCCCTTCTGTGGAGTAGACTCCCTCTCCACATCAAACAGAGTACCTCATTCATTTTTTTTAAGTGCAATCTGGATAACTGGATAGGGAACAGAAAATACACCCCTGGAATTCTACCTGTGTCCTTGCTGGACAGGGGCATCGAGTGATGACTCGTCGGAACATGGGCAAAATTTTTGGCTAGGCTTGTAAGGGCTTCATTACCAGTAGCCTAGTAACTTCCTATGATCCTGTGGTCTTATATGGTGTCAAACTAACAGCCAAAGACTCTGTAAAATCAGAGGCTCCTCTTATTTTTATCCTGTTTATATGAAACTGTCTTGACTTATTCTTCTATTAGCACAGCTTTCAGCCATCTCTGCCCGTCTTCCTTCCCTGTTGTGTCTAGGCTTGAGATCAGTTTTTAAAAGGGGTCCTACATTTAAACTGTCCATGAAAAACTGTGTCCCCTCCTTGGAATCTCAACTTGTGCTAGAAAAATTCCCTCCCTTTGAGCCAACCCCTTCATCTACTCTCAAATTCTGCACCTGGAAAACAATTTTTTTTGCTGGTGGTCATTTCTGCGAGGAGAGACTGATAACTACAGATATTCTTGGTTGTTCCTCCTTTACTTGTTTTCCATAAGGAGAGTATGTCCACGAGAGACAACCCCACTTTCATGCCAAAAGTGTTAAATGAGATGTCCCTAAATCAGACATCAGTCTGTCTGCCCCCCCCCCACCCCACCCCAATCCATAGAACAGGGGCCGAAAGTCTTCTTTACTCCCTGGATGTGCATATTCAACTAAAATTCTGCCTTGCAGCAATGAGTCTATTCCTGTATCAGACCAATTGTTTGTCTCTTTCATGGACTCTTCCCTGGGTCAGACAGTATCCTAGCTATTGCAAGCTGATTTCTGAGTCCATTCCTTTAGTTAAACCAAACACTGTAAGAAACTTTCCACGAGGTGTTCTCAGTGGAATAACTATACAAAAATACTCCCCAGATTTGAAACAGTATGAACCTAGTACTGGTATTAACTGTTACAAAACTTAAACTAATTTTCTTAACTTTAGTAAATCAAGTAAAAAAATCCATTCTAGGCTATGTTGAATTCACAAAGTTTTTATTAGTAAGTAATAAAGTTACTAATTAAGAAATTACAATTAAGATCT